>NW_006399850.1:13156732-13168634 GCF_000299155.1 Elephantulus edwardii
ATACTTGTATATTCCTTTAGGTAAGATCCATGTATATAATTGTCATTTATGTTATTCTGGTTTCCTGTAAAAAGGTATGAGCAATGAATAAATTATTGATCGAGAAAAAAAAAAGAATGGGAATCCGAGAACACTTGATCATGCTTATGCAAAACCTATACTTGGACCAGGAGACAGTTATCAGAACAGAGCAAGGAAACATTGCATGGTTGAAAATTGGGAATGGTGTATGCCAGGGGTGTGCCCTATCTCCATACCTTTTCAATCGATATGCAGAACAAATTATCCAGGAGGCTGGGCTGTATGAAGAGAAATGTGGCATCAGCAAAGGAAAAACAGTCATCAACAATAAGTGTTACGCAGATGACAAAATCCTGCTTGCTGAAACTGAGGAGGACCTGAAGTGCTTGCTGCAGAAGGTCAAGGGCTGCTGATCTTCAATATGGATTGAACCTTAATATCAAGAAAACAAAGATTGTCACCACTGGGTCGATTGGGAGCATCCTGATGGATAGTGAAGAGAGTGATATTGTAAACAACTTTAGTTTGCTTGGCTCCACAATCAACACTGTTGGCACCTGCAGCCATGAAATTAAAAGACATTGTACTGGGAAGGTGGCTGTCAGAGACTGCTCCAGAGTACTGAAGAGCAATAATGTCAGTCTGGAGACTAAAGTGTGCCTGATACAGGCCATGGTCTTTGCAATCACTTGCTATGTATCAGAGAATAGGAAAATGACTACGGATGATAGAAGGAGAGTTGATGTTGTTGAGCTGTGGTGTTAGAGTATTGAATATGCCATGAACTACGAAGAGAATGAACAGGTTCATCCAGGAGAGAGTGAAACCAGGCTGCTCCTTGGAGGCAAGGATTCTGATGCTTTTTCTGATATACTTTGGACATGTTGCAAGGAGGAACCAGTCCTTGGAGGGGACATCATGCTTGGGAAGGTGAAGGGAAAGTGCAAGAGAGGAAGGCCCTCAATGAGATGGGTTGATTCAGTGACTACTTACCACTAGACCACCAGAGCTCTCTATCATAGCAAACTTCTACTATGTGTGTAAGATAGTCACCCCATATCTTGCAAGCACACTTTATCTACTTTGCTTCTGTATTTTAATAGATTTATCATCATATAATGTATTTATTAAGTTTTTATTCCTAAAATAAACTCTCCATGAGAAAGTTAGAAGAAAAGCTCTGTTTTAGTGACTATTCGTACTCCAATTCAGTCATTTCAGGCACATGAATAAAATAATCTTGATACATGAGTTAACTATTTTATTTTCTTTATTATTTTTCCACAGTTATGTATTTGGGTTGAATTATATAAAACTGTCCACTCTTACTGCTCTGATCTACAAAAATTGAAAATTAGTTTACTAAACCATATAGAGCCAAGTAGAGTAGACTAACAGATATGGCAGCTGAGGCTGAGTCCTCAAATTTGGAAACACAAAGAAGCAGGAAGAGCTGGAAACAGAAATTAATGACTGTAATATGGAATATGATAAGTATGAATGTAGAAAAACTGAACATTAAGAAAGAAATGGAAGATATAAATATTGACATATTATATTGACAAAATGAGATGGATTACCATGGGACATTTAAATCAGACTATCATATGATCTCTATGCTGGAGATGAAAATGTGAGAAAAAATGGGGTTTCTTTCATATTTAAAAAGGCCATTTCTACAATCATCTTGAAGTATATCCATACGCATACAAGGAAGACCTGTTAATATCACTATCATTCAAATTTATGCACCAAAAACCAGAGGCAAAGAGTAGGAAATATATTATTACTACCAACATTTGCAGTCAGAAATTTATCTAACATGTGGGGATTCGTCTAACATACTTTGGACATGGTGTAAGGAGAGACAGGTCTTTGGAGAGGGACAATCATTCTTGGTAGGGTGGAGGGACAGCTCAGGAGAGGAAGGCCCTCTGTGACGTGGATTCATTCAGGGACTGGAGTAATCGGGATGGGTGTGTCAGAGGCCATGCGGTTGGCACAGGATAGAGCAGGGTTTAGGGCTGTTGCACATAGGGCCACTATGAGTCGCAAATGACTCGAAGGCATATAACAACAACAACAACCAATATACATTTGCTAATAATCCTGTGCCTTCCTCACAATCTCTGACATACTTGTGCCTGTTGATGCAGTCAGTACCAATCCACCTGGTTGGGGTCTTCCTCTTTTTTGCTAACCCTCCACCTTTCAAGAAGGATGCTCCTCTCTAAGGAATAATCTCTCCCAACAACATGCCCAAAGCACGTGAAATGAAGCTTTGATAGCTTTGTCTCCAAGGAGCACTCTGGTTTCATCTTCTCCAAGACATAACTGTTATTTTGGCAGTCCCTGAGGTTTCCAGTACTCTTCTCCAACACTGCATCTCAAAAGCATCAATCCTTCTTCTGTTTTTATTTTTTCCCAAATCTCAGATGCATAACAAGTACACCACAACAAATTGCAAGGGATAAAATTGCTGATCTTTCTCCCAAGGAGCAATTGGTGGATTTGAATTGCTCACTTTGGGGTTGGCAATGTGACTCCGTGTCCACCAGGTTATCAGGGCAATTGCATTAAGTGATGGCCTATCTTATACACAAATGTAGTATTAGGTATAGAAAAACCCCAAATCTGCACTACTATTGAGACAGTCATGATTAATGACTCTCCATCAGGTAGGTGCCAGTGCTATAAATCCATACAAGAAACTGCTCATATTTCCCACCACAAAGCTGCTGTTGTATTTGAACTGTCAACTTCTTGGTTAGCAGGTCAACATGTACTATAGTGTCAACACTCCTTTATTAAATATAATACTGTTCTTATGTGCTGTTGAGTCACCTGCAACTCATAGTGACCCTATGTACAACAGCTCTGAAGCCTGCCCTGTCTTAAGCTAGTCTCACTGACTCTGACATTTCTACCCTCAACACTCCAGTTACTGTATCAATCAATATCATCCAAGGTTATCTTCTCTCGCACTGTCCCTTCACCTTTCCAAGCATGATGTCCTTCTGTAAAGACCGATTACTCCTAGCTACATGCCCATAGCATGTGAGATGGAGCTTCAAAATCCTAGCCTCCAAGAACGCACTTGGTTTCACCCTCTACAAGACATATTTGTTTTCTTGGTGATCCATTGTATGTTCAAGACTCTTCTTCAGCACCATAATTCAAAGGCATCAGTTCTTCTCCTGTCATCCCTAGGCATTATCCAGCTCTCTGATGAATAGCAAGTAATTGTGAGACTATGGCCAGGATTAGGTGCACCTTAGTCTCTAGATTAACATTGATGCTTCTCAGCACTCTGGAAATGTCCCTGACAGCATATATTGTTGTTGTTGCTAGATGCCATCTAGTTGAGTATGACTCATAGCAACCCTGTGAACAGAAGATCTGAACCCTGTTTTCTCATGTGCCATCCTCACAATTCCTGACACACAGGAGCCCATTGTGACAATCACCATGTCAATACACCTGGCCGAGGGTCTTCTTCTTTGCTGACCCTCCATACTTCCTAGCATTATTTCCTTCTCCAAGGAATAACCCCTCCAGCAACATGCCCATGGTATGTGAAGTGAAGCCTCATCATTCTTGCCTTCAAAGAGTACTTGGTCTGCACCTTATTCAAGTCATATTTGTTTGTTCTTTTGACTGGCCATGAGATGTTCAGTGTTCTTCTCCAAAACCACAGCTCAAAGGCATCAATTCTTCTTCTGTCATCTTTCTTCACTGTCCAGTTCTCAAATAGCAAGCATCAGAAAGACTGTGGCCTGAGTAAGACACACCTTAGTTCTCAAATTGACATCATTACTCTTCAATAATTTTAAGAGGTCCCTAACTGCAGATTTTCCCAGTGCAATGTGCCTCTTATTTCGTGACTGCTGGTACTAAAGGTCTTAATTGTGGATCCAAGCAAGATGAAGTTGTTGACAGTTTCAATCTTTTCTCCACCCATCGTGATATTGCCTATCAGTACAGTTTTAAGAATATGTTTTCTTGACATTGAGATATAATCCATACTGAAGGCTGCATTCCTTTATCTTTTGCAAAGTTGGTTGGTCCCTGACTAAGAGTCTCCTTCTTGAAGACTCCTGTGTGAAACAGTTGGATTCTAGAGAGTACATTGTCTTGATTAAATTGAAAATTGAGTGTAAACTGTTTGGTATTTTTTTTTATTATTTTGTTAACAATCAAGTTTAAGCTGATTGGTCATTTGGATTTAGTTAACAGCTGTAGGCTAGAAGCATCTTATTTAAATAAATCAGGACCTGGTGGTTGGCCTTTATATTTAAATTCACTGGGCTCAAGGAATGGCCCTTAGGCCTGGTGTTAATTGGGTTTGGGAACTTCTAAGTGGTACTGCACTTATCCGTCTGTTTTCTTTTTCTTTTTTTTTAAATAATTTTAATGAACATTTACAGAGAATTTGGATAACTTGGGGTTGCCATGATACTAAAAGCTTTGCCACTGGTGTGTCAAACGCCATAGGCATAGTGGACAGGGTTTGGGAGAGCTCCCAGATTAAGACAAAATAGGAAGCATGATTTGCCATTTACTTCTTAAATTACAGGGTTTTGAAAACCCTATAAACACTAGAAGAATGAGAATAGTTATAGTAATGTAGTGGTGTAGCCCAGATTGGAAACGAGTTGAAATGAAGAAAAACAATAACAAACATTGTTACTAATTGGAACTTGGAATGTACATAGCTTGAAAGTTGAAAAACTGTAAATTGTTAAAAAGAAAATAGAATGTATATACATCGACATCCTAGGCATTAGTGAGATGAGAGGGACCAGCTTTCAACACTTTGAATCAGATAATCCTATGAAATACTATGCCTGGAATGAAAAACGCAAGAATGGTGTTGCATTCAGAGTAAAAAAGTTAATTTCAAGTTCTATCTGAAAAGATTGAAATTAAAATAGTCACTATAGTTCTCAGCTGAATTAAACTTAAGTTTCTATAGTTCTCAGCTAAGTTAATTTTTAAAGCCCCACACCCAGGTATTCAGGGCAACTGTATTTCAAGAATAGCTAGCAGAAAGGCAAAACAAACAAGCTCAACTGATAACCCATGTGCCTTTGTTTCCCGACTGATAACCAATGTATCTTGTGCTTTTCCACTGCCCTGGAGTTTGAACTCACTGTATACTTAAGAATTTATGACACCAGTCTATAGTTAAAAATCTATCTAACTGCTACATGTGCTACGTGACTGCCGCAAGTGCTACGTGCAACAATGCTGTGTAAACCCTGAGCGAACACTGAACCAATGAATTCAAATTGTGCTTTCATCACCCAATGAGAAGCTGATACTCAGTTGTATCCCCCTAAAGTGTATAAAAAAACCCAACTTTGTCTGCTCGGGGTCGGCTCCTTTGTCTCCTGCGAGGAGATAAGGGTCGGCCCGGACCTCCGCAATAAACCTCTTATCTCTTGCTGTTGCATCAAGCCGGTGTCTTGGAGTCTTGGGTCTTCGCCGTCCACTCGGGACAGAACAGGACCAGCGGTTTGGGGGTCCTTCACTATCCTGAAACACAATCTTATGAATGATAGGATAATATGAATATGCATAAAAGGAAAAGCCATTAACATGACTATTATTCAAATGTACCCTCCTACATCTGGATCCAAAGAGGAAGAAATGGAACTTTTTTACCAAATCTTACAGTCTGAAAGTGACAGCATATATATAGTTCCACTAATCTATTTTTTACAATCTTTGAACTTTTCTCACTCACTCACTCACTCACTCACTCACTTTTTTCATGTCTGTTTCAACATGTAGTGACCCTCCTTCAGATTTCGCAGACTATAAGTTGTGATGAGAAGAGATAGCCTATTTTTTCCTTCTGAGCTGATTGTGGATCCAATCTGCCAGAGATGTGCAGGCTTTGCTTATCAGAGCAACTCACTAGGACTGCACCAACAGAGCTCTCTTTAAACTTACATAGCACATTGCTATTTTTAATTATCTGTTTTAATCAAAAGTTCAAGATGCTATTCAAGATCACCTGGATTTATATTTCCTGTGTCCCCTTCTCTTCAGAGTAGATAAGCATTGATTTGATGGACTGTCACTACTCTGAGTGCTGGTGGAACAATCCATAGGGAGTTACACTGCTACTCAAAAGGCCCAGATGCTCTGAAAATTTGAATCCATCAGCTAGTCCAGGGGAAAAGATGGGTAATTCTTTCCTATATGATTTACATCCTCAGAAATGCAATAGAGTGTCAGCTGTAAATTGATTCTGACTCATTAGTAAATACTATTGCTACCATGGTTAGGTTAAATCAATGGCTGTTAATCAAAAGGCAGACTTCCTTACTAGGCTTAATCTGATCAGGGAACTTCTAAAGGATGATGGGGAAAAAATCATACAGATGTACTTCTGATGGTTTCTAAGTTACAAACTTCATTGACTACGACAGATGCAATAAAGTGAGATTTCCTTAAAATGGCAACACGATGATAGATGGAGAAGTAATTGAGTTGTTAACAATTATAGCTTGCTTGGTTCTACAATCAACACTCTGGGTACCAGCAGTCAGGAAATGAAGATAAATTGCGCTGGGAAAATCTGCTGTCAGGGACCTCTCCAGAGTACTGAGAAGCAACAATGTCTGTCTAGAGACTAAGGTGCACCTGATCCAGGGCATGGTCTTCACAATTTCTTGGTATGCATCAGAGAGCCAGACAATGACTAAGGATGACAGGAGAAGAATCGACGCCTTTGAGTTGTGGTGCTGAAGAAGAGTCTTGAACATTCCATGGACTTCCAAGAAAACAAATAGATCTTCTTGGAGAATATGACACCAAGTTTCTCCTTGGAGGCTAGGACTTTGAAGCTCTTGTCTCACATACTCTGGGCACATGGCCAGGAGGAACTGGTTCTTAGAGAAATACATCATACTTAGAGAAGGACTTTAATTGTGCTTGGAGGGTGGAGAGACAATACAGGAGAGGAAGACCCTGAGGTGAGATGGATTGATATAGTAACTGTGGCAGTGAAGGTGGGTGTGTCGGAGTGAGTGAGAATCGCTCAGGACAGGGTAGGCATCAGAGCTGTTGAACATAGGGTCACTATGAGTTTGTGTGACCCGACAGCACATAACAACATGATTTTGGAAGAGGACTCTAATCCTCTAATGAGACCCTAGTCCAGACCAAGTTTCAATTTCATGAAACTTTAATCAGAAAACTCCAATTGAGCCCTACTTGGATTTTGTTGTGGATTTTCCCCACCTACTTAGATTTCTAACACATCACACAGGAACTAAGAGACAGTAATTTTGCATTGGTTTGAGATGTTAAACATTAGATACTTTTTATTATAGTGACTGTATTGTATGTTTTCCTTTCAATGTTATCCACGACTTGTTATGATCTGTAGTCAAATGCCTTTGCACAGTCAATAAAGCACAAATCGACATTCTTCTGATATTCCTTATTTTCAATCTGTATTAATCAGGCATCAGCAATGATATTCCTGGTGCAGGATCTCTTCTAAATTCTGCTTGAACTTCTGGCAGTTTTATTTATGTACTGTTTTAGCCTTTAAAAGGCTGATCTTTAGCAGTATTTTACTTGCAAGTGATGTTTAATGATATTGTTTGATAGTTTACACATTCAGTTGGGTCACCAACTAAAAGACTTGAAGTACTTGTTGCAGAAAACAAAGGAAGCAGCTTTTTGCATAGATTGCATCTCAATGTCAAGAAAAAAAAAATTCTTATCACTGGACCAATAGGCAACATCATAATGGATGGAGAAAAGATTGAAACTTTCAATAGCTTTATCTTCTTTGTATCCATAATTAACACTCTTGATATGAGCAATCGGGAAATAAGGAGATTCATTGCACTGTAAAAATTTGCAATTAGAGACCTCTCCAAATTATTTAGGAGTAATGATGTCAATTTGAGGACTAAGGTTTGCCTGATTCAGACCACAGTTTTTCCAATCACTTTCAATGCATCTGAGAGCTGGACAATGAATAAGGATGACAGAAGAATTGACACCTTTGAGTTGTGGTGTTGGAGAAGAGCCAAAAGAACAGATATGTCTTGGAGAGAGTGCAGACTAAATGCTCTTTGGAGGAAAGAACAATGTGGCTTTGCCTCACATACTTTGGTCATGTTGCTAGGAGATGCTATATCTTGGAGAGGGACACAATGTTGGTAGGGTGGAAGTTCAATGAAGCAGAGGAAGACCCTCCACCAAGTGAATTGACATGGTGACTGCTGCAATGGGCTCCTGAGTGTCAGAAATGCGTGAGGATGGTTCAGGACAGGAATAGGTTCAGCTGTTTTGTTCATAGAGTCACTATGAGTCGTACTCGACTCTTTGGCACCTAACAACAACAATGTTTTAATATCAGACAAGATGAAATAATCTGCTTTATTCTTTTTCTTAAGTATTGCTTTCTTCAATACTTTTTATAGAGTTGGATATTAATGGGATGTTTTTCACATTGGTATTTGTATTGTCATTTCTTTGTATTTATACATTTCTTTATGTGGTATTGATATTTTCACTTTATTGCTTTCTCTTCTATGTGCATATCTTTCAAATTGTGTAAGTCACTTTTCGTGTCTCATAGTAGAATATTACTTTCATTATAGAAACTTTTTATGGCCCTGATTTGATTAACTCACTGAAATTGTATTAATTTGGGGCTAATGTAAATGGTTATTATTTCTTTGATTTTTATTTTTGGAAAAGTCATTGTGTAGGAAAAACTCAAGTATATTATGTATTGATCTTGTGCACAGCCATTTTGCTATTTTTTTCTTTTAATTTTAGCAGTTTTCTTGTGGAATCTTAGCATATTCTGTTTAGGATCAAGGAGCTCTGATAATGCAGTGGGTTAAGCATCATAAACAACAATACTGTAGGAAAGAGAAGATATAGTCTGCTGCAAGAAATATTTACCACTTCCAATACCCTATGGGGTAGTTCAGTTCTGTTCTTGAGAGTTGCTCCGAATTTCAGTCTACTTTATGGCAGTGTGTTTGGTTTTGGTTTATATATACAATTGTATCCTCTGCAAATAGTTATAGGTTTACTTCTTTGCTTCCAATATTGGGACATTTTATTTTTCTTGCCTATCTTATTTCTCTGACTATGAATTCCAGTATAATTTTGTGTAAGAGTTGTGACAATAGACACCTCTGTCACATTGCTCAGATTAAGAGAATCTGATATTGTGTGTAATGTTGACTGTTGGTTTTTTACATATGACTTTACTTAGTCTCAGAAACTTTTTTTCTAGTGGGGTAATCCATGAAGAGTTGTTCTGCTAACCTATAGGGAGTTAGACTGCTAATACAAAAACCACACTTCTCTGGCAGCTATTATCCACCAGTAACTTTGAAAGAGAAAGATAGGCAACCCCCTTCCATGCAATTTACAGTCTCAGAAGCCCAATAGAAAGTCAACTATGAGTTTAAACACAGCAGTAGTGAAAGAGAGAGCTTTCTATTTAACCAAGAGGATTTTGTTTTATTTTTAAACCATGAGTGTTAGATTTTACTGAATGACTTTTTTGCTTTAACTGATATGATAATGTATATGGTTCTTTTCCTTTGCTTTTCTTATATGGTATATTTTATCAATTGATTTGCTAATTTTCAATCACGTTTGCAATCTGATTTTATCACTGCTTTATAGTTTTTTTATATGTTAGCTAGAGTTTGTTGAGAAATCTTATGCGTATATTCATGAAGGTTATTGATATGTAATATTCTTTATTGTGAGAGTGTAGGTTATGCTGCCTTTACAGAGAGTTTAGTAATGTTGCCTTCATGTTTCTAAAGAGATTATGTAGGCTTAGTGTCAGCTCTGCTCTGAATGTTTTCTGTATAATTCTTCTATGTAGTCATTTGCTCCTGGACTCTTTATATTGGCATTTTTAATGACATCTTCAGAGTCTCATACATTATTATTGTTAGGTATCATCAAACCAAGAATGACTCATAGTGACCCTATGAACAAAAACCTGTGCCATCTTCATATACCTTAACACACCTGAACCCATTGCTATAGTCATTGTTAATCCGTCTGTTAAAAGTCCTTCTCTCTTTCTCCAACCCTCCATCTTCCAAGGCATGATGTCTCTTTCCAATGAATAGCCTCTCCCATCAACAAGCCAAATATGTGAGACAAAGCTTTATCACCTTTGCTTCCAAGAAGCGCTCTGAGTATACCTTCTCTGAGACATAACTGTTTGTTCTTTTGGTAGTCCATGGGATGTTCAGTATAGTTCTTAAAAACCACAGCTTAAAGGCATCAATTCTTCTGTTATTCTTATCAATGTCCAGCTCTAAGCAGGATATAAAGTGATTGAGAGACCATGGTCTGAATCAGGTGTACCATAGTGCTTAAACTAATATCATTTTCCCTCAATAATTTGGAGAGATCCTTGACTGCAGACTTTCTCAGTGCTATATATTTCCTGTTCTCCTATTGCTATATATTGATACTGGATACTACCAAGTGTATTGATTGTGGATCTGCATAAGATGAAGTCATTGAGTGCTTCAAATCTTCTCTCCATCTATCATGATGTTGCCTATTGGTCCAGTGGTAAGAATTTTTGGCTTTTTGACATTGAGATATAATCCATATTGAAGGATATAGCCTTTGATGCTTTTTAGCAAGTGTTTTAAGCCCTCGCCACTTTTACCAAGCAAGGTTGCGTCACCTACATAATGATTGTTATTAATCCTGATGCCACATTCTTGTTCAGAGCTCAGCTTCTTAAATAATTTCTTCAGCGTACAGATTGAATAGGTAGATATAGAGAAAGGATATAACCGTGACATACACCTTTTCTAATTTTAAACCATTCAAGCATGTGTCCCTTGCTCTGTTCACACAATAGGCTCTTGATCTAGGTATAGGCTTCATATGATCACCATTGAGTGTTCCAGGACTCTCATTCTTCTCAATGTTGCCCATTATTTGTTATGATTAATGTAGTCAAATGCATTTGCATAGACAGTAAAGCATAAATAGGCATTTTTCTGGTATTCTTTTATTTCAGCCTGGATCCATCTAACATCAACAATACCTGGTGTTACGGCCTCATCTAAATCCAGCTTGAACTTTTATTGGCAGTACTTTAGGTACTACTATTCTAGTCTTTGTTTAATGATCGTCAGCATATTTTAGCTTGAGTGTGATATTAATATATTGTTCAATAATTTCCACATTCTGTTGAATCACCTTTCTTGGAAATAGGAATAAATATGAATCTCTTTCAGTCAGCCAGCCAGACACCAGTCCACAAATTTTCTAGCATAGACTAGTAAGCATATCCAGGGCCGCACCTGCCATTTCAAACATGTCAATTGGTATCCCATTGACTCACTGGGCCTTAATTTTTTTGTTAATGTCTTCAGTATACCTTGAATTTCTTCCTTCATAACTTTTGGCTCTTGATCATATTGTACTTTCTGAAATATTTCAGTCTTGGCAATTATTTTTGGTACAGTAATTTTGTATATTCTCCCCATTGTCTTTTGAGATTTCCTGGATCATTCAAGATTTTGCCATGGCATCACTAAGAATTGCAACTTGAAGCTTTATTATATATTTCGATTCTTTTCATTTGAATAATGCTGAGTAAGCTCTTCCCTTTTTATTCTCCAATCCTAAATCTCTGCACATTCCATTATAATACTTTGTTTCATTTACTACAGCTGCTCTTTGAAATCTTCTGCTCAGCCTTTTTGCTTCAACATCTAATCCTACTGTTTTCACTTCACAATGCTCTAGGGAAATTTTTCAGGTCTTTCTGACATCTATTTTGTTTGTGGTTTTTTTTTTTTATTTTTTTATTCTTTATCTTATGTCTCTGTAGGGAGCT
>NW_006399850.1:13168734-13172132 GCF_000299155.1 Elephantulus edwardii
CTGTTTTCACTTCACAATGCTCTAGGGAAATTTTTCAGGTCTTTCTGACATCTATTTTGTTTGTGTTTTTTTTTTTTTATTTTTTTATTCTTTATCTTATGTCTCTGTAGGGAGCTCTGGTGTAGAAACAAGCTGCATCCCAAAGGCATGTGATTCAAGGCCACCAGAAGTTCTGTGGGAGAGGGATGGGCAATCTCCTCCCCTGCAATTAACTGCCTCTGAAAACTCACTGGAGGGTCAGCTATAAGTTGATTCTAACTTGATGGTACACAACAAAAACAAGTCTTTTAGTAACCTTTTACTTTCTTCATGGACAATATCTTGATGTTATCCCACAACTCATCTGGTCTTAAATCACTGGGTTTCAATGCTTCAAACTTATTCTTAAGAGGATTTTTAAATTCAGATGACTCAGGATTGTAGTTTGGTTCTCATGGACTTTTTTTTCACTTTCTTTGGCCTCAATTTGAGCCTGCACATGAGTAATTGATGATCTATTTCACAATTGTGCCTGATCCTGTTCCTGACTGCTGATATCGAGCTTTTCCAATAATTCCTTTTACAGATATAGTCAGTCTGATTCCTATGCTGTCTAACTGGTGATGTTCATTTGTAAAGTCACCATTTGTGTTTTTTAAAATTTATTTTCCATGAATAATAAGTCATTTCATGTCCAAAATTTGGTCATTCTATTTCCAGACATCCTGTAATGACAACTTCTCAAGCACAAGACAAGATCTAGCATTGACAAGATGCGTTCTCCAGCATGAAGTACACAGTCGATCAAGCACCAGCACTAAGCAACTGAGCCACCCTTTGTGCCATAAAACCACCAATGAGAACACCATCCTGCTCTTCCATCAAGGGCCTCAGCTTGGATCACAGAAAGGTGTCCTGTACCATAATATTTCAATGTTTTATTGTCTTGTTTTCCTGTTAAAAATACAATACCTGTCTATTAGTCATTGAATAAAAGGAATAAGTTGAATGTTGCCAAGTACATTAGGGAGCTCTGATGGACTAGTGGTAAGAAACTGCACTGCAACCTCAAAGGCACATACAAGGTTCAAATCCACCAGCTGTTCTGAAGAAGAATGGACAATTTTTGCCTGTGTAATTTACTATCTCTGAAAAACAACTGGAGGGTCAGGTATGGATTGCTTCTGACTCGATGGCAAATAACAAACAACAACAATTACTTCATAGCTTGGGAACCCGTCTTGCCCATTTTTATGCAGATTTTCAAATTTAAGTAGTGCAGTTTTTCAGAATGATAAGTTATGATCTTCCTCTCTTTTGAATCCATTATAATATCAGCAATTTAATTTCTTGGTTTGATTATTTTTCTTTTATAAATCAGAGGGTCTGACTTCATAAATTTTTTGTTCAACATACAGATTGAATAGGCAAGGAGAAAGACTACATCCTTAATGCATATCATTCTTGATTGTAAACCATGCAGTGTAGCCTTGCTCTGTTTGGACAATAGCTTCTTGATCTAAGCATAGATTTCACATGAGCACAAGTAGGTGTGCTGAGATTACAATTATTCTTAATGTGAGCCACTAAGGGAGCTCTATATGGTTTAAAATCAGCAAAGGTGTGCATTAGGTTTCATTCTCTCTTCATACCTTTTCAATGTGTATGTATTGTTGTTGTTGTGTACCATCGAGTCAGAACCTATGCATAGCTTACTTTCCAGTAGGTTTTTAGAGGCAGTTAATCACACAAGAGGAGATTGCTCATCCTCCCACGAAATACCTGATTGATTTGAATCCATGTCATCAGATATGCAGCATAGCTTCTTGCCACTATGCCATCAGTACTGCTGAGTAAATTATTTAAGATATCGGATTCTACAAAGAAGAATGTGGCATCAGGATTGGAGGAAGACTCATCAACAACTTGTCTTATACAGACTACACACACTTGCTTGCTAAAAGAGGAGAATGTTATGTGCTTGTTGTTGAAAATTAAATACTATAGCCTTCAATATGGATTACATCTCAATGACAAAAACAAAGTCTTCACCACTGAATCAATATGTAACATCATGATAGACTGACAAAAAAATTTAAACTGTCAATAACTTCATCTTACTTGAATCCACACTCTACAGAGTTGGTACCATCAGTTAGGTGATCGAGAGATGTATTGTTACGGGAAAAGCTGTCATCATGAACCTCTCCAAATTACTAAGGATTAATGATGAGTTTGAGCACTATGGTGCACTTGACTCAAACCATGGTCTTTTGAACCACTTCACATGCTTCTGAGAGCTGGACAATGAATAAGGATGACAGAAGAAGAATTGATGACTTTTATTTTTAGTCTTTCTTGCTTTGTTTTTCAGATGTGTTTCATGTAAAGTACATATTGATTAGCTTTGTTTTTTAGAGCCATCTTCTGTTGTTGTGTGGCAATATTAATCTCTGATAATATAGACTTCAGAACAAAAACCACCATATGAGATCATGAAAGGCACTATATAATGATTAAAGACACAACAGCAAAAGAGTACATGATACATAAAACAAATATTAACAGACTTTAAGAAAGAGGTAATGCTACATTAAATAAGGATGACAGAAGAATTTATGCCTTTGAACTGTGATGTAGGAGAATAGTACTATCTCATAGACTTTTAAGAGAACAGAAATGTCTTGGGGAAGGTGCAGCCAGAGTGATCCCTGGAGGCAAAGCTAATAATGCTTCATCTCACATACTTTGAGCATGAGGAAGACGAGGAGGAGGAAGTGGAGGAGGAGGAGGCTATTCATTGGAGATGGAAAAGATACTTGGGAAGGTGGAGGGACAGCAGAAGAGAGGAAGGCGTTCAACCAAGTGAATTGATATAGTAACTGTAGCAATAGTCTCAAGTGTGTCAGAGCTTGTGAGGATGGCACAGGGTACGACAGAGTTTAGAGCTGTAGTTCATATCACTATGTGATAGTCTTTGGTATGAGTTGAATTTGACTCAACAGCACCATCAACAATAACAATAGTAGTAGAAGACCTGAACACACCGCTCTCACTCAAAGACAGATCAATATCTCAAGTAAATAGAAAAAGAACAAGCTAGTATTCGGTATCTAAAAGAAAGGAAATTATCAGTGTGAGGACTGAAATCAACGAAATGGAAAACAGAAAAACAATTGAAACCATCAAGAAGACCAGGAACTGGTATTTTGAAAGGGTCAACAAAATAAACTAAACCATTGATAAACAACAAAATAAAGAAAACACACACAGAGAAACACACAAATTACTCAAATAAGAAATTTAAAAAAGGAAACACCAAAACAGAACCACTGACAAAATGATTTGATAATAGAATATTATGAAAAGCTATACTTCAACTTTGTCTTCTTGACATTGAGCCTCAGTCCATACTGAAG
>NW_006399850.1:13173112-13174129 GCF_000299155.1 Elephantulus edwardii
CAACAAGTTTTAAAACCAAGAGGATATGGAAAAATCCCTAGGAACTCAGATCTTACCCAAATCAGTATAGATAGAAGTGGAAATCTTGAAAGGATCCATTACAAAAGAAGAAACTGAGGTCATAAAAATATCTCTTTCTTTCCCCTCCCAAAAAATATCCTGGCCCTGATGGCTTCACCAGTGAATTTTACAAAACATTCAGAGACAAACTGTCACTCATTCTACTGAAATTATTTTTTTAAAATAGACATAAGAAATGGCCCCCAGAGTCATTCAATGAAGTAAGCATAGCTTATTTCTAAAACTAGGCAAAGACAGCTCTAAGAAAAGTAAACTATAGACCACTATCTCCTCATGAATAGAGACCCAAAAATCCCTAACAAAATCTGGCCAATAGATTCCAACAGTACAGCAAAAAAATTATTTATCATGACCTAGTGAGATTCATAAAGTCTGCACAGATAATTCAATCTAAAAAATAAATAATATAGTTCCTTACATTAATAAAGCAACAACAAACACAGGAACCTATTAACTTATGCAGAAAATGCCTTTGACAAAATCCAATACCCCTTCCTGATTAAAACACTCAACAAGATAGGATAGAGGGAATTGTCTCATATTGTTTTAAGACTTTGGAAATTGCTTTTCTATTACCACTGCCCCCTTGGGGACATGGCCTCTAGCTGCCTCAAATTCAGATACATGACTAACTCTTGTTCAGTATTTTTAATATTATCAATAGCTGGTTATGAGCTAATCTGATTATTATATTGGTGGACTGTACTTAGACTTTCACTTGTTGACTGAGAAACAATCTGAACTAATTGACAAATTGAATCTTTCTATTAATCTGGTTTGGGGCTGCTGTTTACTAAACCTGGACTTCACTATGTGATATTCTTTGCCTCCCCATCCCCCAACTTATATTCCTAATTAAACCCCACAACTGTGAGTAAACTCAAGACTGTAAGTCAATTTAAAATGAACATCAGACACAGTGATTAGTAGAAGTAG
>NW_006399850.1:13177352-13185571 GCF_000299155.1 Elephantulus edwardii
TCACCCTTGCTCCTTTAACATCTCAACATATTGAAAAGTATACACATAAAACCAATAGACACTATCACCTTCAACTGAGAAAAAGGAAATATTTCCCTTGCAAACAAGAAGCAAGCAAGGATGCCCACTATTACCATTCCTATTTGATATGTTCTTGGAAGCAAAAGAGGAAAATAATAGACATTCAAATTGGCAAAGAGTTGATAAAACCAGCACTATATGCAGTGGATATGGTAGTATTCATAAAAACCCCAAAGACAACAAAAAGACCATTAAATTGCCACGATTTTATACTGCCAGGATATAAGATCAACACATAAAAATCCGTGGAATGTTTCTACAGTGACAAATAACTCATGGAAAATGAAACTAGCAAATTAATACCATTTAAAATAGCCAACCACAAGTTCTGTCTCACATACTATTGGCATGGGGCCAGTCCTTGGAGAGGTATATTACACTTGGAATGGTGGGGGGACGGTGCAACAAGGGAGACCCTGGATGAGGTGAATTGACTCAGTGACTGAGGAATGGAGATGGGTATGTCAGAGACAATGAAAATGGCTCAAGATAAAGTAGAGGTCAGATCTGTTGTATATGGGGTCACTATAAGTTGCAGGCAATTTGAGATCACATAACAACAAAAGGATGAAATACTTAAGAATAAACCTAACTGTTGTTGTTTGTGTGCCATCAAGTCAGAACAGACTAATAGCTGACTCTCAAGCAGGTTTTCAGAGGCTATAAATTACATGGGAGAAGATTACCCATTCTCCTTCTACAGGGAAGCTGGTGGATTTGAACTGTGTGAAGTGGAATTGCAGTGTAGCTTCTTACCACTAAACCACCAGAGCTCCCTTAACCTAACTAGAGGCACAAAAGATCTTTTTAAGAAAAAGTACAAAACTACTACACGAAACTATAAGAAACCCAACTAAATTGAAAATATTCTCTGTTCATGGATAGAAAGACTCAACGCTATGAAAGTGACAATCCAACCAAAAGCAATCTACATATTCAACAAATCCCAATACAAACACCATGCTCATCTTTCAAGGAGCTAGAAGCCAATTTGCAGTCTTATTTGGAAACAAAAGAGATCCCCAAATAAGCAAAACTCTTCTGAACAATAAAAATTAACTGGGAGGCATTGGACGCCCTCATCTCAAAACATACTACATAGTCAGTAATTAAAACATCATGGTTGTTGTTGTTGTTATGTGCTGTCAAGTTGCCTGCGACTCAGTGACACCGTACCACAACAGCCCTAAACCCTGTTCTCTGTCTCTTGCCAATGTTATAGTCTCCAACACAGCTATCCCATTACCCACTGACTGAATCAGTCCATCTCATTGAGCGTCTTCCTCTCCTGCACTGTCCTTCTCCCTCTCAAGCATGACGTCCCTCTCCAAGGACTGATCCCACATTGAAACATGTCCAAAGTATGTCAGACAAAGCTTCAGAATCCTTGTCTCCAAGGAGCAGCCTGGCTTCACCCTCTCCAAGATGAATTTGTTTATTCTCCTAGCTGTCCATAGTATATTCAATACTCTTCTCCAACAAAAGACATTAATGCTCCTCTTATCATCCCCATTGTCTAGCTTTCTGATGCATAGCAAGTGACTGCAAAGATCATGGCCTGTATAGGGCGCACCTCAGCATGTAGACTGACATCGTTTCTCTTCAGTACTTTGGAGAGGTCTCTGACAGCAGATTTTCCCAATGCAATTCATCTTTTAATTTCCTGGCTGCTGATGCACAGACCAAGGAAATATAATTGAGAACACAAAAATCAACTAATCTACCTGCAATCAATTAATGTTTTACAAGGAAACATCCTATTAAATGGGGAAATGCTAACCTCCTCAAGAAATAGTGCTAGCAAACAAGACATCTACTCACAGAAAACAAATATGATATACATCATACATTGTACATTAAAACCAACCCAAAGTGGATTAGCCAATTAGGGGTAAAACAAAAAATTATAAATATTATCTGTAAAAGGAACAATCTCTACCCAGCAGAAATGAATGAATTTTGATCTATAATAAACTTAATTTTTCATAACAAACAACATTTTTTAAAATTAAGGATGTTCCATTTTTTAACACTTCTAGAAGCAGACTGCCGAGGTGATAAGAAGTAAAACTAGTTATATAAGTATCGCCATACTATGGTAGTAATATGGTACACACTATGGTACATCCTTATGGTGGTATTTATATAATTAGATTTACTTTTTTACCACTTCAGCAATCTGTTACAATAAGATTTCAAGATTACTTGGTCAAATTAAGGGAACTCTACTTCATAGTCTAGCAAGTTGTGGTACAAATGCAAACGCCTAGCAGCTTCATGAAAGAAAGATAAGCAATCTACTCCTGTTATAATTTATAGCCTTGAGAATTTGGAGGATTATTGTGGGTTCGATCCAATTTGACAGCAGTAAGTGTGAGTTTTGAGACTGAGGTCAAATTGATCATTCCGCATTTTTTAGGTCTCTCCGTAATGTGAAATACAAATGTGTCATTTGTATTTTAAATAATTGGTGGTTCTGAACACAAAGAAACTTGCATATATGAAAACAACTGATTAGCCATACAGCAAATATACCTTGATAACTGTTTATTTAAAATTAGAGTTCTGTGCCTGTAACTCTTTCTTTAGAGATGATTTCCTTCTCTTTAGAAAAACAAAACCAAACAATATTTTGTCACATAATCATTTGTTGTTGTTGTCATTAGGTGCCGTTGAGTTGCTTGCGACTCATAGTGACCCTATGTACAACAGCCCTAAACTCTACTCTGTCCTGTGACAATCACACTGTCTCTGACACTCCCATCCCAATTATCCCAGTCACTGAATCAATCCACCTCATAGAGGGCCTTCCTCTCCTGCGCTGTCCCTCCACCCTCCCAAGCATGATGTCCCTCTCTAAGAACCGGTCTCTCCTCACAACATGTCCAAAGTATGTTAGGCGGAGCCTCAGAATCTTTGCCTCGAAGGAGCTGCCCAGTTCAACCCTCTTCAGGATGAATCGTTTTCCTAGCAGCCCATGGTACCCTCAATACTTAATCATTTAGTAAGATTAAAAAAAGTTGAGCCAATAATGTCCAAGTCCTTATCTTTCTGACTGGGTTTTGGTAGCATAAAAAAATTACCCAGACTTTGTACTTTAAATGGGGGAACAGTCAGCAGTTAGTTCAGTATTCTTAATAGGGAGAAATCAATAAGAGAAGCACCACAGAAGACTCAAGCCAGGTTACAGACTAGTACTAATCAATATGTACTTTATACACCTGTTGAGGTATTCTGGCGATACCCATACACTTTCCTCCTTCAGTTTTCATTTAAAAAGCAAGAAATGCCTGCAGATGCATTATGTGCAGGGAAGTCATAGACAGGATTATTTATTGTACATGTATAGATTCTGAATCTAGGCATGAGTCATGATGAGACTAGGTACTTGAAATGATTTCTAGTTTCCCTTTTTGTTCCTGATCCTGCTAAATAAGTTCGTTTTCTTTTATACAAGTACCTACTTCTAAGAAATACTGATTTGAACTATGTGAGCAGTATAGAACAATTTTCAACAGACTGAAAAAAAAACAAATTACTGAAGTTAACCCAGAGAAAGAATTCTGAAGCAACGGGATCAAAATCTTAGTTGTTTTCCATATGATGTACTTACTCTTTTTAGCTTATAATGCAGAGTTTTTGACACTTACTTTCCTAAAGTGCATTTGTAAAATTTCTGCTTTTTGCATAGTAGACTTAATATTACAAATCCTTATAATGTACTTTCATACAAATATCACATATGTCATATGGTGTTTTTTTTCTAAATCACCAACCCCCTTATGTTTTAACTTCCTCTCCATGCTGCTGGTATATGTTATTTACATGAACACACTATAGCCAAGAAACAATGTGTGCTTATTAACTGAAGTTAGCTAGTTTTGTTGCCGTGTAGAAGTAATTTATTTTCTATAAAAAATATACATGTAAAGTTAGTTTTCAATATTAGACACTATATTTAAATCCTTCGTAAAACAATGAAAAAATGGCTACTGAAAACAAAACATATTTGTGATGTGGAAATGTATTAAAATTATCATGGAGCTTAGATAGATTTTTTTTTTCTATGAACTTTGACAGGCTCCTTAAAGAACTATGAATCATAGTTAGGAAAAAGCAAGTTCCTTATTCATAATAAACATTTTTTATGAAAAACTAAGTATGAAAATTTGGTTTCTCATTAGAGGTGATGATAATTACAATGATAGCAGCAAACTTTAGGGAGGAAATCCTTGGAAAGAGGGAAATATTACATCCAACAAGTGGGGTAGAAATATGTTATTAGAGAATTAGGATTTGGTACATAAATCATAAGTTTTTGTTGGTTTGATCTTTTTTGTTGTTGTTGTTTAAATGGTGAGTGATCCATTTGTATCTAAAAACAGTGATGTCTGAGATTTCATTTGAAATTATTTTTTGTTCATAGTGTGTTATTGTTAGGCGCCATTGATTTTCCTACACCCACACGGATCCTATGGCTCTTAACCTTGCCCTATGCTAAGCCACCCTCACCATTTCTGACACACTTAATCCCATTAGCAGAGTCACTGTGTCATTCCATCGTATCCAGGTTTTTCCTCTTCTTCACTGATCCTTTACATATATATATATATATACTCCTTCATAGAGTTGCTATGAGTCGCCTGCCACTTGACGGCACTTAACAACAATAACATCAACATAGAGAAAGAGATCAGCTGGCTCGGTGGACAGAAAGCTATGCTACCAAGCTAAAGGTAGGTGACTTTGAATCCACCACCCTCGGGCCTGTCTTTCATTGTTTTTGTTCAAACAATCCTTAAGGTCTTATAGGCCTGGTGTACAAGTTGCCTTACCGTGGTCACTTGTGGTTGCTGTGAGGCTGAACACTGTGATACTGATGTGTGAAATGTGTTAATGGTTGATTACCCAATGTGGACAGAGAGTGGCGTGGAGCTCCCCAGTTAAAACAAGCTTAGAAGGAGGAATGGCATCCACTTCCATAATAGCTTGCCTCTGGAAACCCTATGAACCTGGAGAGAGGATGAAAGGCACCCAAGCGTTGAGGACTCTCCTTCATATTGTTGCTATGCCTGCGACTGGCACTTGACAGGAACTATATATATATGTATATATAAACACACACACACACATACATACATACATACATATATATATTTGCAAAGTTTGAATACAATGTTTTTCACAAAAGATTCTTCCCATTTCCTTCACCTCACACACCTGTAGAACTGTTTAACCCTATCATTAACACCACACAGTCAAATTACTTTGCATAATCAATAAAATAGATAGATATTCTTCTGGTATTCCCTGCTTTCAGCTAAGATCCATCTAACATCAGCTACAATATCCCTAGTATTACAACCTCTTCTAAACCCAGCCTGGACTTCCTGGAAGTTCTTTGCTGATGTGCTGTTGGAGTCATTTTTGGATAGTCTTCAGTATAATCTTGCTTGCATAGGAAATCAATGATATTGTTCTATAGTTTCCACACTCTGTTGGGTCACCCTTCTTTGGAATGGGAACAAATATAGATCTCTTCAAGTCAGTTGGCAACATGGTTGTTCTCCAGATTTCTTGACACAACTTGGTGAACACATCCAGGGCGGCATCTGTTAGCTGAAATACATCAATTGGTATACCATCTATTCCTGGGCCTTATTTTTTGTTATTTCCTTCAAAGCAGATTGAATTTCTTCCTTCAGCACCATAGACTCTTGTTCATATGTTATTTCATTAAATTCTTCTGTGTCTACCAAAGATTTTCTGGATCATTTAATATTCTGCCTAAAACATCCTTGATTACAGCAACTTGAGGTTTGAATTTGTTCTTCAGTTTCTTGAGCTTAACAAATGCTGAATGAGTTCAGCCCTTTTGATTTTCTAACTCCAGCTACTTGCACATTTCATTGTAATATTTTGCTTTGTCATCCTGTGCTGTCTTTTGGAATCTTCTATTCAGCTCTTTAGTATCTTGAATTCTTCTTCTGCTTTGGCTTCTCTGCACTCTACTGTAATATTCCGAGTTTCTTCTGACACTCATTTTGGTCTTTTTTTTTCTCCTCTGTCTTTATAATGATCATTTGCACTCTTCTGGGATGATACCTTTGACATAACACACACAACTCATTTGATCTTCCCTCATTAGTGCTCAAGACCTCAAACCTGTTCCTAAGATGGTTCTGAAATTCAGGTGGGATAAATTCAAAGTCATAGTCTGGTTCGCATGGATTCGGTTTAATTTTCCTCAGCTTCAGCTTGATCTTGCATAGGAGTTGTTGGTGTTCTGTTCTACAATCAGCTCCTGGCCTAGTTTTCACAGTGGCAGTCATCAGAACAGAACAAGTAAACACTGCATAGTTCAAAACTGGGAAGGGTGTATACCAGGGGATGTGTTCTGTCTCCATACCTTTTCAACCTGTACGCAGAGCAGATCATCCAGGAGGCTGGGCTTTATGAGGAGAAGTGTGGCATCAGGATTGGTGGAAAATCTATCAACAATCTGCATTATGCAGATGACACAACCCTGCTAGCTGAAATTGAGGAGGACCTGAAGCGCTTGCTTCAGAAGGTCAAGGACTGTAGCCTTCAATATGGGTTGAGGCTCAATATCAATATTCTCACCACTGGGCCAATTGGCAGCATCAGTATGAATGGTGAAGAGATTGAGATTGTTCACAGCTTTAATTTCCTTGGCTCCACAGTCAACACTCTTGGCACCAGTAGCCAGGAAATTAAAAGACATATTGCCATGGGAAAGTCTGCTGTTAGGGACCTCTCCAAAGTACTGAAGAGCAGTGGTGTCTCTCTGGAGACTAAGGTGTGTCTGATACAGGCCATGGTCTTTGCTATCACTTGTTATGCATCAGAGACTTGGACAGTGACCAAGGAGGATAGAAGGAGAATTGATGCCTTTGAGCTATGGTGCTGGAAAAGAGTATTGAGAATACCATGGACTGCTAGGAAAAGAAACAGATTCATCCTGGAAAGGGTCAAACCAGGCAGTTTCTTGGAGGCAAGGATTCTGAGGCTTTGTCTAATATACTTTGGACATGTTGTAAGGAGAGACCTGTCCTTGGAGAGGGTCTTCATGCTTGGTAGGGTGGAAGGACAGCATAGGAGGGGAAAGCCCTCTATGAGGTGAATTGATTCAATGACTGGGGTAATCGGGATTGGTGTATCGGAAATGGTGCGATTGGCACAGGACAGAGCAGAGTTTAGGACTGTTGTACATAGGGTCGTCGTGAGCAACTCGACGGCACATAACAACAACATTGTCATATTACCCTAACAAACACTTCCAGTACAATATTGAATAGAAGTGATGACAGTGGACATCCTTGTCTGGTCTCTGTTTGCAAGGAAAATGTTTTTAATATTTCTGCATTGAGAATGGTAATAGCTCTTGGTTTTACATATATACTTTTCACAATGTTGAGGAAATTCCATTCTATTACAATTTTGCTGAGTATCTTAATCAGAAAAGGGTGTTGGATTTTGTCAAATACCTTTTCTGCATTAATTTATAAGATCGTATGGTTCTTATTTTTTATTTTGTTAATATGGTGAAATATGGTGATTATATATTTTATGTTGAACAATCCTTGCATACCTTTTATGAATCTCACTTGGCTATGGTGAATTTTTTTTTATTTGCTTTTGGATTCTACTGGCTAGGATTTTGTTAAGGATTTTTGCATCTATATTCATGAGAAATATTGGTCTTTAGGTTTTTTTCTCATTAATATCTTTGCCTGGTTTTGACACTGTGCATCATAGAATGACTCTGAGAGTGTTCCTTCCTTTTCAATTTTTTAAAATAGTTTAAGTAGAATGTTTAGTAGAATTCAGCTGTGAAGCCCTCTGGTCCAGGACTTTTCTTATGGGGAAAACTTTTTATGACCTTTTCAATTTCTTCTTTTGTGATGGGTCTGATCAAGTACTCTATATCTGTCCTTGTCAATCTGGGTAGGGCATGAGTTTCAAAGAATTTGTCCATTTCCTTTAGGTTTTAAAGTATATCAAAGCATAGCTTTTCATATTATTCTGATATTATAGATTTCATTTCCTCTGGTTCTGTTGTGATGTCAACTCTATAATTTCTTAATTGAGTCATCTGTGTCTTCTCTCTTTTTTTT
>NW_006399850.1:13186854-13188369 GCF_000299155.1 Elephantulus edwardii
GCTTTTTAGATAATTTTTTAATAAATATCTTGTATCTCATCTATAAAAAATAACTCGTTTATGAAGTTACTTACTAGATTTTAAAATATTGACACTTTTTCTTTTTATTGTTATGTATTTAAATCTTTAATAATGTAAAAGAGCCATACAGAGATCTCAAAGAGTAAAGATGGATATTAGAACTGGGTTTAAATAGATTTCTGTTATTCGTTAGATCTTTGTTTTAACCTCTTCCCCTTGTCCTCTCAAAAGGACTCCACTATAAATTGAACACTTTTAGACTGAAATTGGGGAAACGTTGTGTGCATAGAGGTGGAAAATACACATTATTCTGAAAGGGTGGAAGATGATAGAAGGTTATCTTTGAACCTCAAAGTTTCTCTCCCTGGCAAATGAGCTATAAAATTACTTTCTCAATATGAGTCCAATTTACCACAATCCTAAATTTCAATGAATTCGTCTGGATTTTTAGGTCAGAGTATGGAATAGTGTGTTCTCCATGATTATCTCTTATAGAAATTTCATTCTGTGCTCAAAAGTTAATTTAAAGGTACAGCATCTTTAGCTTTTAATCTGTATAAAGAAAAACAAGTGATAAAATCAATTATAGCAAACATACTGATCTGCTCTTTTATTTTGTTTCTGGTCTGTTACATAAGGTGCTTTTGTTGTTGTTTTAAATGATACTTAGAATTAAACTAAGCTGATCTATGTCTTGTCAGGAAAATTTACACTGTATTGGAAATTGGAGATCAATAACAATACATGGCTTGAAAAAGACCTTTATAGTTAGTCTGAAAATAATTTTTAGTACGTTTTTAAGACTGACAAAAGCTTTTGTTGTTGTTGCTAGGTGATGTCAAGTTGCTTGCAACTCATAGGTACAACAACTCTAAACTCTGCTCTATCCTGTCAATCTTATTGTCTCTGACACACCTAACTCCATTTCCCTAGTCCTTACAACTAACTGTTCCTCCTCCTTTGTGTTTCCATACTTGAGGGCTCAGTCTCAGTTGCCATATTTGCTAGTCTAAGTGTGCTTTATTGTATACAGGGTTTTCAAAGGCCTTCTAATTTGGAAGTGGATGGTCAATCCTTCCTAGACAAAAGCTTAGTTGACTTGAAGTAATATCAGAGTAAGAGGCTACCTGGCGTGACATAGAGTGCACTTCTGAATGGATCTAATTTACTACTCTACAATGATGTTGTTGCTGTTGTTAGGAGTTGTCAAGTATGACCCAGAGTGACTCTACAATCAATCTAAACCCTGTCCAATCTTGTACCATCCTTACAATCTCTGACATACTTGAGTTCATTGCTGCAGTCACTATGCCAATCCATCCAGTTGAATGTCTTCCTCTCTTTCACTTTCCACCTTTCCAAAAAATAGTTTCCCTCTACAAGGAATAACTTCTCCTAGCAATTAACCACGAGTATGTGAGATGAAAATTCATCACGTCTATTTGTTCTTTTGACAGTCCATGAGATAGTTAGTACTCTTCTTCAATATCACAG
>NW_006399850.1:13193759-13196290 GCF_000299155.1 Elephantulus edwardii
CATTCTTCACACTTCCTACCTGGAGTTTTCATCCATTTATCTTTCTTTTCTATCTCTTCCTTCTTCTGAGATTTTTGCCTAGGGGAATGCTGCCCTTTTAATCTCAAATGGTTGATTGTTCTTAGGAATGACTATCTTTGACTATTTTGACTAAAAATGACTATTTTTAAAAATGAAAAAAAAAAAAAAAAGACCATGGCTTGAGTCAGGCACACTTTAGTCCTCAAACAGACATTAGTTCTCCTCAGTAATTTGGTGAGGTCTCTGACTTCAGACTTTCCCAGTGCAATACATCTCCTGATCCTTTAACTGCTGTGACTAATGGGATGAAGCCATTAACAAGTTCAATCTTTTCTCCACCAACGATATTGTTGCCTTTTGGTGCAGTGGTGAAAATTTTTGGTCTATTGGTATTGAATTGCAATCCATACTGAAAGCTATATTCTTTGATATTCTGCAGCAAGTGCTTCAAATTCTCACTTTCAGCAAGGTTGCACCACCTACATAACAAATTTTGATGACTCTTCCTCAGACCTTGATGTCGCATTCTTCTTCATAAACTATAGATTCTTTAATAGTTTGTTGAGCATATAGACTGAATATGTATTGGAGAGAAAATATCACCCTGACGCACAACTCTCTTAATTTTAAACTATGGAATATTCCTTTGCTCTGTTTTCACAATGTGGAATATGTACATGTCATCTGTAGGAATTTATATCTCATTAATTTATTTCAATCACTATTCTTCAGTGTACTTACAGAGACTATCGACCCTTACTCTATTTATCTTTCATGGATATTAGAACTGTTGGTCTTCACTTGTTTACTCAGGAAGGTCTGGTGTCCTAAAGTTAGGAAGCTGTGCTGGAATCCCAGAGGAATGCGGTTTGGATCCACCAGCTGCTCCACAGGAGAAGGATATACAATCTCCTTCTAAGTGATTTACTGCCTCTGAAAACCCACTGGAGGTTCAGCGGTAAGGCAATTCCCACTTGATGGGAGTCCAATTTGGAGTTCATTGCAGTAACTAGCAAAAGAATAGTCTTATGAATATGGAAAATGATAGCAGGATTACTGTGCAGAGTGATTAAATATTTTTACAAGTTTTCTGTAAACTTTTATTAAAGTATCAGTAAAAAAATAAAAATAAAAACCTGATGGGGGAGAAGTCCCATTCACCAATTTTTTAAAAAAATTATTAATAATTTCAATGAAAATTTACAGAAATTTTGGATTTCCATTCATTCATTGTTGTACTTTTCTCTGCTCCCAACCGTCCCCCCCTAGTACACTACCCTCTTGGAAAAGTAAAAGAAAAATTCTTTCATTGTTTTACAATCCCTCTCTTCAGGTCCCCTCTACTATGCAGCCTTTGGGCTGGACGCCTGTCACTACAAAAATACCTAATCACATATCCCTTTTAAACAGCTTTCTCCCTCATCTGTTACAATACAGTATTACATTATTTATCCCATCTTTCTCATTCTCCACTCAACCCCTATGTCAGTCCTGTTTTACAACAGTGGCACTATGCAGTATTTGTCCTTTTGTGACTGAGATACTTCACTCAGCAGAATGTTCTCCAGAGTCAACCATTTTGAATAATATTGCATGAGTTTCTTGTTTTTCAATGCAGCATAGTATTCCATTGTGTGAATATATGAAAGCTTCTCTAACCATTCATTTGTTGATGGGAACTTAGGTTGTTTCCAACTCCTTGCTATTGTGAACAAAGCTGCGATAAAACGTGGGTGTGCATAAGAGAGTGATTAAATTTTTAAAGCAGCATAACTTGACAACTTCTGAATCCTTGGTACCTAGCTATTTTCAAAGCCTCTAATTTTAGTGTTTGAGCAATTCCAACTAGTTTATAAGGGAGCTTTGATAATGTAGCAGTTAAATGCTTCACTGTTAAGCAAAAGGTTGACAGTTTGAATCAACTAGTGACTGCAGGAAAAAGGACAAGTCATTTTTTCTGATAAATATTACAGGCTAGAAATACCCATGGCAAAGTTCTACTGTGTTATGTAGAGTCATTATGAGTTGGGGTCCACTTGATGGGATTTACCAATACCAATTAACGATTGTGATTTTCTGATTATTATTCTTTTATACATGTTTTTCAAAGAAGAAATTTACTTATTAAAAAACAAACACCTAAAACTCAATTTATCTTGCAAGTATCAAATAGGTACACTATGAACTTACTTTTTCTTAAAAAAATATTTTACTGTACCATTTTACAATCCCACCAACAATGTATTAGAGTTCCTTTCTCACCACATCCTCTCCAGGGTTTATTATTTGCTTCCCTATGAAACTTTGTCACTGTTATCAGATCAGAGTGAGCTAGTACCACATTTTGGTTTTGATTTGCATTTCTCTTATTGCCTATGATTCTAAATATTTCTTCATAAGTCTGTTGGCCATTTGTATATCATCATCTGTGAAAAATTCTTTCCATGTCTTTTGCTCACTTTATAATTGGGTTATCAGACTTTTTCTTGTAGAGACCCAGGAGTATTCTG
>NW_006399850.1:13197436-13202405 GCF_000299155.1 Elephantulus edwardii
CATACTTGGGAGGGTGGAGGGACAGCACAGGAGAGGAAGGCCCTCTTTGAGGTGGATTGATTCAGTGACTGGGATAATTGGGATGGGAGTGTCAGAGACGGTGCGATTGGCACAGGACAGAGCAGAGTTTAGGGCTGTTGTACATAGGGTCGCTATGAGTCACAGGCGATTCGACGGCACATAACAACAACAACAACATTCATCAATTTTATCCTCTTCAGATTGTGCATCTCTGGCTGTATTTGTCATGCTCTTTATATCATAGACTAGAGCTTGTAAACTAGATCCCAGTTTGTCTCTTATGAACTTCATGGTTTTGCGCTTTACTTCCAAGTCTCTGATCCACCTCAAGTTGATTTTTGTGTATGGTGTAAGGTGTGGATCCTATTTTAGCTTTCTAGAAGGCAGTTTGGTGCTTTCTTAAAAAGTTGAATATAGAAATTCCCTATGACCCAGCTATTCCACTACTTGGAATATACAATGAGAAAATGAGAACGGAGGCACAAATGGAGATTTGTATGCCATTGTTCATAGTAGCATTATTCACCATCACAAGAACATGGAAATGTCTAACCACAAGTGAATGGACTGAGAAATTATGGTGCTATGGTACCTTCACACAATGGAATACTATGGAGCATCCAGGAGCAATAATTTGTAAATTATAACCTAACTTGGGAGGAACTGGAGAGCATTATGCTAAGTGAACTAACTCTGTCCCCCATGGACAAATATTGTATAAAAATATTATTGTAGAATGAATATAAGGATCTAAGGGGGGGGTGGAGGAGGATAGAAGCCAAGAGATGAGGTTTTGCAGGGGTGGGGGATTAATCATGGAGTTATACAATTTGATGGGTAAGGGGGTGAGGGAAATTGAAAGAATCTGTTTTCGAAAACAATGAATTCAGATTTTGTTAATAAACTAGCACAAAAATATAGAAATATACTTTGCTGTTTCATCATTGGTGGAATCATTTTGTTATTCATCAGTTATTCTTAATAACGCTAAGAATCAATGAAAAGAGAAAAATATTTCACTATCTACCAGTAGAATATAATAGTGAAGTAAATCATCATTACAATTTCATCCTTCAGTTATTAAATTGTTAAAAGTATTATATTCTTTTTTAATAACATTAAAAAGAGTACTGAATTTATTATGCTTTTTCTCTTTTTCTTTTTTTCTAGTATTTATTGAACACATTTGAGATTTACCCCCTACATGTAATGATGATGAAAGAATAACTAATAATTGAAAATATTTTAAAACTCTTAAAAGAATTAAAAGAAACATACATAGCACTCTGGATTGTAATTATATGGGTGGAATTCAGTATACTATGCAAAGGTATTGCACCATGTGGATCATAACAAATTATGGCTAACATGGAGAAGAATGTGAATTCCAGAGCACTTAATTGTGCTCATGTAGATCCTGTACCTAGACCATTATTTGTGTGTGTTTTTATGTGACCAGAGCAAGGGAACCCTAAATGGTTTAACATTAAGAAATATGTGCATCATGGTTGTGCCCTATCTATTCAATCTGTATCTTGAGCAAACCATTCAAGAAGCTGAAATCTGTGAAGAACAATGTGGCATCAGAATCAGAGGAGAATCCTACATTATACAGATGACACAAACTTGCTTGCTGAAGGGAGAAGAATGTGAAGTACTTGTGCAGAAGATTAAAAAAAAATACAGCTTTCTATATGTACTAAATCTCAACATCAAGAAGATAAAAATTCTCACCACTGTACCAATAGGCAAAATCAAGATAGATGAAAAGAAGATTGAAACTGTCAGAGACTTCATCTTATTTGGATCTATGACCCATGATCTCTCCATCGGTCAGAAGATCAAAAGATGGATTGAATTGGCAAAGCCTGACATCAGGGACCTTCCCAAATTATTGGGCATTTGTGATGTCTGTTTGAGGACTAAGATGAACCTGATTCAGGCTATGGCATTTTCAATCACTTGCTATACATCTAAGAGCTGTACAATGAATAAAGACAACAGAAGATTTGATGTATTTGAGCTATGGTGTTGGAGAAGAGAACTGAATATTCATCCCAAAAAACCAAACATTTATGTCTCGGAGAAGGTGTAGCCAGAGGGTTCATTGAACGCAATGATAATAATGCTCTACTTTACATACTTTGAGCTGGTTGTTAGGTGAGGTTATTCCTTGGAGAGAGACATCATGCTTGGAAAGGTGGATGGTTAGTGAAATAAAGGAAGATCATCAACGAGATAGAGTTGCACTGTGACTATAGCAATGGATTTGAGTATGTCAGAGATTGTGGAGAAGGTACCAGATAGAACAGGATTTAGATGTGCTGTGCCTGGAGTTACTACTATGTGTTGTCCTTCACTCGACGGCATCTAATTACAATTACCATATTTCTTCAGAAAATGATATCCTACAAGTATTTCTCAAAATGAAACATTATTTAGTCAATAACATTTCTAAGAAAAAAAGTAGTATTTATTTGACCAAAACCAAGGTTGGGGCAGATGATGAATTTGTCTCATCCTTTGGTTGTGTGTTTTATTGTTCAGTCCTGTAAACATGGTCTGTCAGCATGGAAAACTGGGAATTGCGGCATGTCAGCAAGAAGAATGAGCAGACTCACCCTCCTGGCATAAACAACAACTAATTACAGTAGAACGTCTTTTCCATTCCCCCTTCCCTAAAAGCCCATTCTAAAAATTCTCCTAGATACACCTTGGTGTGGGAACCCTGGTCTCTCTCTTTAGACCAAAACCTCACCCAAGATCTCCCTTAATAAAGCTGCCTTTAAGCTTTCTTTCTTTCTCTCTGGTTCCTTTCTCATGAGTCTGCGACCTAACAATATCTTCATGCAGTTAGTCATTCAACAAGACAGATTTCATCATACAGTATTTTGTGACAAGAATTTGGATTCTCTTTTGCAGAAAGGATCTGTGACAGTATTTTAACATTTTTATAATACTGGTGCACTAGAATGTACTTTATATAGTTTAATAAGTGTACAAATGCTGCAGGCATATACAAATATAAGGGATACTAGAAGGAACAGATGATGCATATATAGAAATATTTATTGTGTTGATCAATGTGCTATTTCAAATTTAAATACAGAACTATTGTACAATTTTAAGTCTTAAGGTGACCATCTTCTCTTAGCAAATAATATGATCTACTGAATTTTTTAAAAATCATTTTAATGCTATATAAGCAAGAAGAAGAAAGAATTGTAATGGTAAACTGGAATTTATTAAGAAACTGGAAATTAATAATTAATATTTAAAAATGGTATGTTTCTGGTTCAGGCACAATGCAGCAAGAAATTAGCTACACCCACAGGTATTACTCATTTTAGAGATTACATTCAAACTTTATCCTTATTCATTGAAATTATATGCATAATAGTGCAGTATTATGAGGAATCACAAGCTATTTAATTAATAGATCAAAATATTCTACTTACATCTTCGTTCTGTGTTTAAAACTTGTCTGGATTTCATCTATTTCTGGTTGCTGGTTTGCTTAAAGTGGTATTGTGCCAAACGGACTTTTTGAAAATAATGAGGGACACAGACTTTGTAGATTTGAGACAAAATTGAACATAGGGAAAAAGGCAAAGAAAAGGTTCAAGAGGAAAATCATGAAAAGGTCAGTGAAGTGCTTTCTTTAGTGCCTGGACAAGTTCTGGCTTTGTGACCTCTTTTCCTTGTCCACATTTTCTCTTTGGATTCTAGAAAATATCCTTAACTACTCTTAAGGAAATTGCTGTTTTCATTTTAAGAAACAGTGTTAAAAATTGTACAATTTCTACCAATTTTATTATAGCTTATTTTTTGATCTTATCAAAACCTTGATTTTAAAGATTGCATTTTAGAAGATTTTATTGTTTTTTGCAGTGCTCAAGTTTAATGAAGCTGATGTAACCCCCTTCCCCCAACAACAACAAAAAAATATGTATCTCCTTTTGTATTTTTTTAAATCACATTGCATACTAAAGAGAAAATTGAAGATTAAAGATTATTTTTGTTTATTTTTTTCAGGAAAATATAAACTGGTCTTTTACACTCTGAGTATAGCATTCAGACACTTGGGAAGTCAGATTTAAAATGGTCAATCTCTTGTGTACCAACTTGAAAAACCAAAAAACATTCTTTTACTTTTACAAAGTAAATTAGATTCATTATTAAATTTCAATAAAATTTAACTTGATTTAAAAATACCACCCTGTCAAGATGTCAAAATGTTAGATTTGTCTTTTATTGAGTTTCTTCTACTTTACTCTTACTTCTTGTCTTCAGGGTGTAAGTAATTTTTAACTGACCCTTTATTGAGTTTCTGAGGTTGTAAATTGCACCAAAGGAAATGGCCCATAATTATTCCCCCTCCAGAAGTTAATGGTAGATTTAATCTGTAAGAGAGTTATCATCACAACTCCCTACAGATTATGCAACCAGAGCTCCTTTACACTAATAAAAACAAATTAGTCTTAATTATAAACTTTAAGAACAAACAGTTTAAAAAATCTCATTGTTATTGATAGTAACCCTATATTGTAAGGTATAATAGTCTCACTGAACTTCCAAAGATACACTCTTTAAGGAAGAAGATTGCTCTCCGTTTCTATTGAGGAATAGCTGATGGATTAGGACTACTTACCTTTTGGTTAGGAATCCAGTGATTAATCACTGCAGGAGTGGCACCCACTTCCTAAACAGCTTGCCTCTGGAAACTCTATGAACTTTGATGAATGTCGATAGTAGTACAGGGGTTTCAGGCCTTTTGTTCATACGGTCACTATGAGTCATGCTTGACTCAAATATACTCGACAATAACAACAGCATAAAGGATTTACTACCATCAGTACCATCATCTTGATTTCACATGCAAGCAAGATTCTACTGAAGATTATTCAAAAACGACTGGAACAGCACATCAGCAGAGAACTGCCAGAAG
>NW_006399850.1:13208715-13209257 GCF_000299155.1 Elephantulus edwardii
AAGGGAAGTTGACGTGTCCTGTAGAACTCTTGTGTAGATTATGTTTTCCTTTCTGGCCCAGTGACACCTTCTTCCTCCCTCTCTGGCCGGATTTCGCTGGGTCTGACCTGGAAGACGTCTAAGTAAATTATTTTGGTTTTCATTTAAATATGAGACATTTTCATTGATAATTATCCACATAATTATTATTGATTTTAATAAGACAAAGCTAAAACAGACCTTCAGTGGTCTAATCCATAGGAAGACACACTGCTAACCCAATGGTTACACCTCTATTGCAAGAAAATGAAAACATTACTTATTTATCATTTTGTTGGTTGTTATTAATTTAGACTTATAGGAACTTTATGTAGAACAGAAGAAAGCACTCTTCAGTTCTTTGTCATACAGAAAATAATTGCTATATTTGAATTCATTATTGCAGACACTATGTCAATCTATCTCATTGAGGGTCATTTTATTTTTTAATTGACTGCTGCAACTAAGCTATATAAACAATATGGTATCAGGATTGGAGGAATACTCTTGAGAAAACTTTGCTA
>NW_006399850.1:13210902-13212517 GCF_000299155.1 Elephantulus edwardii
TGTTAGGGACTTCTTCAGGGTGATGAAGAGCAATGGTGTCACTCTGGAGACTAAGGTGCATCTGATACAGGCTATGGTCTTTGCAATCACTTATTATGCATCAGAGAGTTGGACAATGACTAGGGAGGATAGAAGGAGAATTGATGTCTTTGAGCTATGGTGCTGGAGAAGAGTATTGAATGTACCATGACCTCCCAAGGAAACAAAGAGATTCATCCTGGAGAAGGTTAAACCAGTCTGCTCTTTGGAGGCAAGGATTCTGGGGCTTTATCTAACATACTTTGGACATTTTGTGAGGAGAAACAGGTCCTTGGAGAGGGACATCATGCTTGGGAGGGTGGGGGGATGGCGCAAGAGAGGAAGACCCTCTATGAGGTGGATTGATTCAGTGACTGGGGTAATCAGGATGGTGTGTCAGAAGCAGTGCAATTGGCACAGGATAGAGCAGGGTTTAGGGCTGTTGCACATAGGGTCACTATGAGTTGCAATCGACTCAACTGCACATAACAACATTAACAAACATCAGTACCTATGCGCTAGTACATTTACAAAATTCCCAGAAATTCAACATAATACTCAAAGAGATGTGTTTAATCACCACTGAATAGTATCCTGAAGTGGTTCAATAATGTGCCCGGGAATCTTTCTGAAAATTTTATTTCTTTTGTCATATTCCATGGTCTTTTACCTATGAGGACTTGTCTTTGTGACTTTTACTCCATAACTTACACATGTGCCTACCATTCAAGGAGCTCCAAAACGAGACCTCTCTTCATTTGTAGAGAGGCATTTTCTTCTTTCCCCAAGCACCTACTTATCTATAGTAGATACTATAATTGAATTTATTTAGTATTGGCCTTGGAAAACTCTCTTGGTGTAGTGTGTAGAGAGTTGCACCATTAAAATCTAGGTTACTAGCCTAAAGTTTGAAATATAAAACCTACCCAGTAATTCCAGAGAAAAAAAATAAATTATTGTTTTGTTTTGTTTTATTTAGCTTACAGCCAAGAAACTCTAAATCACAATTCAACTCTGTAACACATGAGGCCACTATGTATCAGGATTACCCCAATAGCAATGGGATTTTGGATTGGTTTAAATTTTTAGGAGTCTCTGAGTTGTGAAAGCGATTAATATGCTCAGCTTCTAAAAGAAGTTGAGAGTCACTGACAATGCTGTGGAAAAAAAACCTTGATGTACTATTCTAAAAAACAAACACAGGACCACAGTGAGTGGAAGGAACTCTGGGACAATTGGTTTGGTTTTACAGAGTAACTGTTAAAGCAACAATGTGAAGAAGGTATTTCAATAAACATTTATGTTCGGAATGTTTGTATACAGCTTTGCAAGTATGTTTGTTGGGCTATGTTTTCATTTACTATGATAAGGATAGCAATTTTACTAACAATTGTACTCGACATTCTTACTGATAAGAGTTTGAGAAGTGTAATTTTGACAATTTCCCTTTCATTAAGTTAGGTAATGAATGAATATATTTAAATCTTATTAGCTCCCATTAGAAATCAAAAACTTTATTTAATTTCCTTCCCAAAGGTAATTAACACTAAAATTTTAAGTTTCTTATAAAAGCTTCCATTTCACTATAAACAATTCA
>NW_006399850.1:13217545-13221157 GCF_000299155.1 Elephantulus edwardii
AAGTTGTAACCTATTTAATTTTACTTGGCTCCACAAGAAACATCTATGGTAACCTCAGTCAAGAAATCAAAAAATGTTCTTTTGGGATAATCTGCTCCTAAAAATCTCTCCAAAGAGCTTAAGAGCAAGGATGTCAGTTTAAAGACTAAGGTGAACAAGATCCAAGCTATGGTATCTTCAATTACCCCCTATGTATCTGAAATGTCAGCAATAAATAAGAACAAGAGAAGATTAAGCAATATCTTTGAATTGTGGTGTTGTAGAAAAGTTTCTACTATCTCACGAATTGCCAAAAGAATGTGGAAGTCTTTTTCTGGAGGAAGTGCAAATAGGATTCTCCTTAAAGGAAAGGATGATGAAATGTAATCTCACATACTTTGGGTCAGGAACTAGTCCTTGGACAAGCATCATACTGGGAAAGATGAAGAGTTAGAGAAAGAAAAGAAGAACTTCAACAAATAGATTGACAGTGACTGTAGCAATAGGTTGAGCATATCAAAGGTTATGAGGAAAGTATAGGATAGGACAATGTTCAGATCTGTTGTTTATGGGTTGATCTTAGTTGTAGTTGCCATCAAAGCACTTAACGATAACAAGCCAAGCATAATGTTCTTCCCCAACAATTAATTCCTCCACATACAGTGACTCCTTCAGCTAAAGTGATTGCTTCTAAGGAATATTCTGGTTTTACTAACTTTAAGACTGATTGGTTTAGTCTTATGAAAATTCAAGACTTAGTCAAGCTTTTCTGCCAATTCCACAATTCTAATGTATTGATTGTTCAGATATATAATAAGTGGTTGAAAATATCATGGTTTGGAACAGGCAAAACTGTATTCATCAAAGTGATATCGTGGCTTTTCAAAATTTTAAGCAAGTGTTTTTCAACAAATTATATACTAAAATAGTCATTACAATCTAGATTGCTGCTTCCATGGTCATTGATTGTGGATTCAAGCAGGACAGAATCCTTGACTTCTGCTCTTTCATGATTTATCATGTTGTTGTTTATGGGCTTATTCGTGATGATTTGTGTTTTCTTCACTAGTAAATGCTTCAAATAATCTTTATTTTTAGCAAGCAAGGCTGTGTGTCATCTGAATATCACAGGTGGATAATTAGTGTCACTTTATACCTAATGCCATATTCTTCTTTACAGAAGCCAGCTTCTTGAATTATTTACTGAGTAAGCATATTTAACAAGTACAGTAGAAGAATACAATCCTGCTCTGTACCTTTTCCAATTTAAATTATGCAATATCTTCTTGTTTTATTCTTTTCAGTCTCTAGAATCATTGTTACCTCATCTCAATATTATAAAGTGACTGGTAAACTTTTCAACAACAAACTAACATTCAGGAATAATTTTGATAGGAAGAAGAATACAAATAAGAGAAATGAAAATGTATATAACACATTATTGAAAGCAGGTCAGATAAAATACCAATATATGTTTATATCATAGGCTTCAACATTACTGCTATTATTTATCACCACTTTACACTATTTCTATATGTTTAAAAAATAATATAGTATATTTTGTTTTAATATTTGTGAAAGTTTACAGAAACTGAATTTTCATTCATTCATTCATTAATTCATTCATTCATTCCTTGTTGCAGAATTTCCTTCCTACAACTTCCTTCCTGCTCCCAGTCTACTTTGCAATGTACTTCTTACCCTGGATTGTTGTCATACATCTATATATGCTTGACATATATCTATATATGCCTAAATATGTATCTATATATCTATCTCTATCTTTATATCTATATCTATTTCTTTACTTTCTATAGTTCACCTTGTTGAAATAAGGGCAGAACTCAGAAAAAATTTCATTTATTATCTATCCTATATAAAGTACTTGAATTTATGCCCCATTAACCCAATTTTAAGTGACGGACTACTAAACACAAGCATGTTTTATCTCACACACTGCATCCAATATTATAATAAGCATTGCAATTTCTCTCTCTCTAGTATTATTAACCTAGAAAAATAAACAAAATATTATGATAGAAGCATAAAAAGAAGAATCTCATAAAGTATCAGACTAATGTTATTCCATATAGAAAGATGTGATAATTTGGTCTATAAAGTGATGTTTATAAGAAGATGGGTGATTATATTATTTCAGTGTCTGGATTAATTAAGATGTCTGATTATAGGATTTCATTATTTCAATTATTAAATAAAGCAAATAGTTTTAGTTTAACAACTGTTTTAATTTATGGAGACAGATCTCAAGAGGTGAGTTTAAGCTGGGACCTACTCTCCTGACACCACACACACACATGATGGGACCACCTCTTCTGACACCAACACAACACATGAGCCAGGAGATGATGCAGTGTGTTCCTGGAGCAACCCTAGAACTTCAGTGAGGTACTTTGTGGGGGGTCACTGCTGTTTGGCTGGATCACGTGGCACCCCTTGAGATGAATCAGAAAGTAGTGAGACAGCTTGAGCTCACTCTTGAAAGCTTCCTGGTTTTCCAAGGAGGCTTGTGTCTCCTCATGTCCAGCCCATCATGCCTTTAGCCCAGAGCACTTTGGGCTATCCAACTGCAGCAGTTGTCTGACAAAGGAGGCTTCTTTCACAGGTCTTTTCTTCACAGAACTGAAGCAGATAGTCCCTTGGGTCAGAAGGCAGTGAGAAACCCAGTCAAGGTAGCTGCCCTACACTCTTCTGGAGCAATGACTTCAGACCAAGAACCTGCTATCACCTCAGACATGAAAAAACACTACCACAGCAATAACACATAGGAAGCTGGCTACTATATCCCTACACAAGCCCAAAACAAAATGTCATCCCTTAAAAGTGACAGAGTGTCAATGGATTTCCTGAAGCCAGAAAATCTAATGAAACTTTCTGGCACAGAATTTAAAAGAACAATGATTGAATATTTTCAATGGGTGAATGCCAAACTTGAAGAATTACAGGACACCACAAGCAAAACCCAGGAGGAGCTTAAAAAAACAATCTAAAACAATGCAGATAAAACAAATAAGGCATCAGAGGTTCTGGAAAAATAAGAAACTACAATCCAAAATATGAGGACCAATGTTTCAGATTCTGTCAACATGATGAAAGGACACATGAACAGGGTTAAAGAGATGGAACACAGAATTTTCACCACTGACCTGAAAGAATAAAAAGCAGAATCAAAAAGGAAAGTAAAAGAAAACAAAAAACCAAACAACAACAAAGATTAAGGTGGGACACCATCAAGAGAAATAATGTGCATAATCCGAATCCCAGAACAGGAAGAAGCAACTAAAGGCACTAAAAAAGTTGTAAAAAATTATTAGAAGAAAACTTTTCAGGAATAATGAAGAATGAGAGAATATGTATCCAAGAAGCTGAGCAAACCATATAGAAGAGACTCCAAAAGGAAAGCACCAAGGCATATTATAGTCAAATTTGCCAGAACCAAAGATAGGAGAGAATTCTGAAAGCAGTGAGGGAGAAACAAAGTGTAACTTATAAGGGGAAGGAAATAAAATTAAATGTTGATATCTCAGCAGAAACCATACGAGCAAGAAGACAATGGAATGACATATATCAAACACTCAAAGAACATAACTGTCAATCAAGAATATTGTTGTTGTT
>NW_006399850.1:13223423-13244260 GCF_000299155.1 Elephantulus edwardii
GAAATCTCTGGGAAACAAACAAAGGAGTAATCAAAGGCCAATTTATAGAAATAAGCAAACACATTAAAAAACAGAAGAAAAAAATGACCATTGACTCTCTAACTCAACATCGCCAACAAATGGAAAAAGAACAGCAAGAAAAACTGATAACATTTAAAAAAAACCTGAAAATATAAAAATTCAGGCAGAAAGAAATGAAATAGAAAAAAGAAAACCAATTGCAACCAAAAACAAAACCAGGAGTTGGTCTTTCAAAAGGTCAATAAAATCAACAAATCACTAGCAAAACTAACCAAAGAGAAGAAGGAAAAGACAAAATAATCTGAATAAGGGATGAAACAGGCTATGTCACATTGGAACCAACTAAAATTAAAAGGTTAACAATGGTTTATTATGAAAAACTATATTCAAACAAATATGAAAACCTAGGGAAAATGGACAATTACTTAGAAAATCACAAGCTAAACTGACACAAACCAAAGTTGAACATCTGAACAGACCCATTACAAAAGAAGAAATTGAAAAGGTAATAGAACAACCTCCAGCCAAAAAAACACTCTGGACCAGATGGTTTCACCAGTGAATTTTATGAAATATTCAGAGAAGAGCTGTCACCAATTCTATATCAACTATTTAAGAAAATAGAAGAATTCTCCTAGACTCATTCTATGAAAAAGCAACCTTGATACAAAAGCCAGGTAAAAGCACCATTAAAATTGAAAACTATACACCAATATCTCTCATGAATTTAGATGCAACAATCCTGAATAAAATTCTGGCCAATAGAATCCAATAATATATTCACCATGACCACTTTTTTATTTCAAATCCTACTACCCTGCCATGGTGATCAAGACTGTGTGGTACTGGTAAAATGACAGCCACATAAATTAATGGAATAGAATTGAGAATCCAGAAATCAGCCCTTCTACCTATGGTCGACTGATTTTTGACAAGGAGATGAAATCAGTTAAGTGGCAGACAACAGACTCTCAAACAAATGGTGTTGGAAAAAACTAGAAAACCATCTGCAGAAAAATCAAACAAGACCCACACCTCATACCATACAAAAAAAAACAAAACAACTCAAAGTGGATCAAAGACTATAAACTTCATTACAAAAAGCTTGGAAGAACCAAATTCCATTTTGAACAATAAATATCATTAATATCATATGCAAACGAATTATTTTTTAAGATCATCTAAAAATTGCTATAACCATATATTGACAAAGAACTGCCAGAAGTTCAGGCTGATTATAGAAGAGGCTGTGTTACCAGTGATATAATTGCTGATGTCAGATGATTTTTAGCAGAAATTAGAGAATAGCAGAAAATTGTCTATTTGTGTTTTAATAACTAGACCAAGGCATTTGACTGTGTGGATAATAATATAGTTAACAATGAGAAGAATGAAGATCCCAGAACATTTTTCTCATATAAACCCTATGTCTAGACAAAGTAGCTGTTGTCAAAACAGAAAAAAGAAACTCTGCAGTGGTTTAAAATCAAGAAAGAAATGTATTCAATTTTTATCCCAAGCAAACTATTCCAGAAGCTAGATTCTATGAAGAACAATGTTACAACAGGATTGGAGGAAAACTCATCATCAACCTTCATTAAGCATATGACACAAGTTTGCTGCTATATTTGAAGAGGTTTTGAAGAACATGTTTCAGTAGATCAAAGACCCATCTTCAGACTTAGTAACCAGTTAGGGAGCTGGAGCTTCTGCTTACAAGAATTTATCAGTCTTCCCATAAAAACAGAAAGCCCATAGATTTCATTTGTGATACAAAATGATCTGGACACATTGTCATCCTCTTGGTCTAAGTTATCCAGTATTATCAGAAGCACAAATTATGCACAGTCAGTAGTCCTGGAATTCATCCTTCCTGTTGAATTCGAGCAACAGCTCCTTAGATCTCAAAACTTACTCTCAGTGAGACATGGGCCCAGGTTCATTTCTGTCTCATAGGATGACAGATTCTCTTTCTAGAATATGAATTAGAATATAATTACCTCAAAGTTATATCCAATCCCATTTCCCAGAGAATATTTAACCAGCTAACACAGGCTATTAGTTTTTTCAAGCAAGGTTTTTTTAGTTGCATTTTTTTGGTTGCAAAGCAAAACGATGTAATGCTGATGAAGAGAAAATTTTTTTTCTTTTGAATATATATTCTGGATTTAATTTAAGTTTCATTTCTCTTATTTTTTACTTTCTTTTAGAGTTGGTGAATAACTCAGATAGTTGCTGAAGAAATTCCATTTTGAAATAGTCTTTTGGTTAAGCATTACATTAAATTCTAATATGTCTTCATATTTTCCATGTTGCAGATTATTCTAATACCAGGGTAAGACTTTCAGTCTTTCTATCCATAGACTCTTATGACTCCAGTAGTTAAGCATTTGACTAGCTAAAAGGTTCAAACTCATGTAGAAGCACGTTGGAAGATAGGTCTGGCAAATCTCTTTCTAAAAGATCTCAGGCTTGAAAATTCTAAGGAGCTGTTCCACTCTGTACATTGATCCTATTCCAAAGAAAGGTGACCCAACAGAGGATGAAAAACTTGAATATCATTAATGTAGCATGCAAGATTCTGATGAAAATGATCCCAAAATGACTGGAACAGCACACAACAAGAGAGAATTGCCAGATGTGCAGGCTGGGCTTAGAAGAGGCCAGTGATATAACTAATGTTAGATGGATTTTAGCTGAAAGCAGAGAGTAGTAGAATGTCTATGTTTCTTTGACTATGCAAAGGCATTTGACTGTGTGGATCACAACAAATGATGGCTAACTCTGAGAAGAATGGGAATCTCAGAACACTTGATGGTACTTATGTGAAACCTATGTTTGAACCAGACTCAGTTGTCAGACTAGAGCAAGGAAACACTGCATTGTTCAAAATCAGGACTTGTGTATATCATGGATGTGTCCTATCTCCATACCTTTTCAAACTATATGCAGAACAGATCATCCAAGAGGCTGGACTTTATGAGGAGGAAGTTGGCATCAGGACTGGAGGAAGACTCATTAACAACCTACATGATACAGATTGCTGAACCTAAGGAGGACCTGAGGCATTTGCTGCAAAAGTTCAGTGACTGCAGCCTTCAATATAAATTGAAGCTCAATACACAAAAAATAAAAAGATAATCCCCTGGGTCGATTGGCAGTATCATGATAGATGGTGAAGAGATTGAGATTGTTAACAACTTCAGTTTGTTGGCTCCATAATCAACACTCTTGGTATCAATAGTTAGGAAATTAAAAGACAAATTGAACTGGAAAAATAAGCTGTCACAGACCTCTTCAGAGTACTGAGGAACAATGATGTCACTCTAGAAACTAAGGTGTGCCTGATCTAAGCCATGGTCTTTGCTATTACTTGCTATGCATCAGAAAGATGGACAATGACTAAGGATGATAGAAAAAAGAATCAATGTCTTTGAATTGCGGTGCTGCAGAAGAGTTGTGTACATACCAAAGACTACTAAGAGGACAAACAGGTCTGTCCTAGAGAGGCTGAAAACAAGTTGCTCTGTTGAGACAAGGATTTTGAAGCTCCATCTCACATACTTTAGGCCCATGGCCAGAAGGAACCAGTCCCTGGAGAAAGACATCATGCTTAGAAAGACAGAGGAACAGCACAGAAGAGGAAGACCCCAGATAAGATGGATTGACATAGTAACTGGGGAAATACAAGTAGGTGTTTTAGGGACAGTGAGATTGGCTCAGGATAGGACAGGTTTCAGTGATATTGTATATAAGCTAACTGTAAGTCATATGTGACTCAAAGACACATAACAACAGGCATACAATATTGAAAAAGACAAAGAAATACCACAGGTTTTATGATGGGTGGCAGAGAGAGCTGGAAAGCCACAAAATAGTTAAGCTGTTTATTCCCACTGGAGGCTAATTATAAAATCAGGTTGTATTTCTCACCCACTTTCATTCATGATCAAATCAATAATTAAAAGCTTTGAACCTCTTTTGTCTTCAGTTTCCTGATATATGAAAAAAGAGGATAAAAATAGAAACAATAATAGTGTAGTTTATAGAGTTGCGCCGATAACCCAAAGATAATGACTCTGTTGGTTAGTATTCAGTAGTGGTTCTATGAGGCAAAGACAGACAGTCTACTTCCATGCAAATTACAATCCCTGAAACTCAACCAGCTATGGGTTAGTTCCAACTCTGTAGCAATGAATGAGAGTGAATAGTTCCAAGGGAATACGAAAATTATTGTGATATTTTATAACTTTTTGTTAAGTTGTAAAAGAAAGCATTTTTGAAAGCTTTATTCAAATGTATTTAATACAAAGAAATTGGTTAAGTCTTTCAGGAATCATGAAAGATTTGTAATATTGTTACTCATTTCTCACCTACAGAGGAAATCTAGAACATACTGACCTAGTGTTCTTCAATTCATAACTTTCTCAAATTTATAAAAATTCTTTATGCCTTTAACTCATTGTTTATACTATGGAGTGATCACAAATACATAGTAGTTTAGAAGTACATGAAAAATTTCTAAATAATGTCTCTATATACTGAATCACAGTAAGAACCAAAGAAGAATTAACATTGGAATGAAAACAGTGAGTAAGATATGCATTGGATGAAATAAGGAAAAACTTATACTAAAATGAGCTCATTTTTATCAGAAATATATGGTTCTTATTTTAGAACAGATACATGTCCTTTTCACAATTACAGAAACTGAAATATAACTGCAATCTACATCCATAAGGTAAAATTTCCATCTTTATGTGACATGATAAATGTACCAAGCCAAGACTTTCCCATAAACAAAATTGCTTTCTTCAACTCACGCTTTAATGCAAGATATCAATCATGTGGTGGATTTTATTACTCAGAATTTAGCTTTGTTTTTTTGACAGATTGCTTGCATTCAACTTGAAGTACAATTGTATATCATCCCTATTATATACACATCTGAGTTTGTGAGCCCCTTTTTATTCTAAAAAGCGCTTTATAAATGGGAAGAAATACCTGGTGAGGCAGAATTAGTTTGACATCAAGCGTTTTAACTCAATGGTGTGGTTTTGATAACATGCCATTATTTATCCACAGTGGGTCTGAGACTGCAGACTTTATAAAGACAACAGGGGATAGCAATGTCTAATGGCTATATGAAGATTCCCTCCATTTTCACATTTTTTTCTCCTATACAAGCTTCTGTTTTTAAAACTGTACTTATATTTCACAGAAAATCAGTATCTATAAAGATATATTGTACTTACGAGGCAACACAAGTATGATACATATTCATTTATGATGATGAGTTGATTGACTGATTGTATAATTCCTTATAAATTTATCTACTGTGACTTGTATAGGGATGTTTGATGACACTATATGGATTCGCACTGCTAATCCAGAAATCTCACCTCTCTGGTATGTTCAAATTCACCAGCAACTCTAAGGGAGAAATATGGATGATCTCCTCCCAGGTGATTCACAGCTTTGAAACCCAATGAAGGGTGAGCTATTTCTGACTCAATGATAATATGTTATGGTTTATACGGAGAACTGAAAACAGTGAAAACCTCACTTAGGCTACTTCTAGTCAAGGGTTCTTAACTATGTAACTTATTTTATGCCTTAGAATTGAATCATAGCTGACTCTTCAGTAGGTTTAAAGAGGCTGTAAATTGCAGAGAAGGAGATTGCCCATATTTCTCCTGTGGAGTAGATGGTGGAGTCCAGCATATGCCTTCACATCGGCAGTGCAATTCCTTGTCAATAGACCACCAGAGTAGACATCATCTAAACGGAGCAACGGAGACCCCTATCATTCTTAGCCTACTACAAATTTAGTATTCCATTGGCACACAAATAAAGAATAGCAATACTTATTTAAATGAAGATGTAGAGCTTTGAAATGAAGAGTTCACAAAGTTGCCATAAAATTTGCAGTCTATTTATAGGTATAGAAAGTAAAAAAGAATTTCTAGTGCTGTCCTTTATGGAAGCAAATTGGGAATGATATTTGCTGAAGTCATGACAGATACGGAATCCTGCTGGATTCTAGAAGCCTATGAATACAGAGAATACTTTAAAAACCTTCTCGCCAATCTGTGATGAAAAATGCATGCTGGTTTAGACTCCCTAAAACTTTAAATTAGCCACTGCTGCAGATTCAGCTACATGGCTCAGTAGTTCTGAAATGCTGAAATGAAAATAAACTCTTTAAGTCCTTAAAAATACACACATATAGATATATAGATATAATTCTTAACAGAGTCACTTATGAAGTCTTCCTTTCTCTTCAGCAAAAGTCTTAATTTCTAGCATTGCCTCAGCTGTCACACTGGCACACTGCTGGGCTTGGTTTTTGTTATTGAAAATAAAGGATAAAAACTAGATCCCAAAACAATCAAATTTAACTTAGGATAAGTGACTAAGAACCACATTCAAATGCTTAAAAATGGTGAAACTTCTAGATAACTCATTCTCTGTCTAATCCCTACTTAAGTGTGCTTATACAGATGAGTCTCATTTCCATGGTCTTACTTTAATATTCTTTTAACAACCCCAAAATGAAATAAAAGGGCTGCTGAAGACACTTCATTATTGTTTTAAGAAGGCTGGTTTAAACGTATTGTGAGGCATTATCACTGGCTCAGTGTCAGCAAGATAAGGAGTTCAGCTCTTCTTAAGTCCCAAACCCCTGAGCTTAACTTTGAGTTGTGGAGAAATTTGGCTCTAAAGGATAGGCTCAGATTCTCTAAAGCTGCCTTTTATCCCTCTAGAGAGAAGTAGGAAAAAAATTTCTTTCCTATAATTTAGTATGGAAAGAAATTCCTTCTGGTCCTTTTACATGCCATTAAAACTTGTCCTTCATAAGAAATGAGCTGCTGTTGCTGTTATGTGCCATAGAGTTGCCTGTGACCCATACTAACCCCATGTACAACAGCCCTAAACTCTGTTCTATCCTGTGCCAGCTTCTCTGTCTCCAACACACCTACTCTCATTAGCCCAGTCACTGAATCAATCCACCTCATAGAGGGTCTTCCTCTCCTGCACTGTCCCTCCACCATCCCAAGCATGACATCCCTCTTTGAGGACTGGGTCCTCCTTGCAACATGTCCAAAGTATGTCATATGGAGCTTCAGAATCATTAAAAAATGAGTATACATCACTATTACTAGTGACCACAAGTTTAAGGTTCCCATAAATATAGTACATCCATAAATTCCTCTTTGTTCTAAAGATATACTAGAATTTGTTTTACTTTAAATTAACCATTCATAATATTTGTCAAACAAAGAAATATATTCCTTTTAAACATCTTTATAGTAACAACTGGCACTGTGTCCAATTGAACCAAAGCCCTATTATTAGTGGTCATTTATTTACCAATGTTTGGAATTATCATATGGTTCCATAACAGTCGACTGAAATCAAATATGATCTAGAATTCACTGAAAATTCTGTACAACACTTAAACTCACTACTGTCTGATAAGTTCCACCACAGAGCAAACTTCCATTAATTAGTTTCTGAGGCTATAAATTGTAACAAGAAGAGATTTCCTTTCTCTTTGTGGCCCCTATGTGGATTCAAACTGTTGGAAATGTATGTAGACTTTTGTTTAGCAGCACAACTAGCTAGGAACTACAATGCCAGAGTCTCTCACTTTATCATATACAAAGTAAGAATTAATATAAATAATGAATAAGAATCAGCACTAATTACATATCTATGAACTATGCTGTTGAGTAGCTTGCTACTCATAGCAACCCTACTTACAACAGCTCTGAATCCTGCTCTATCTTCAGCCAATCTCATTGTCTCTGACACACCTACTCCCGTTACCCCAATTACTGAGTCAATCCATCTCATTCAGGGTCTTCCTCTCTTATACTGCCCCTCCACCCTTCCAAGAATAATGTCCTTTTCCAAAGACTGGTTCCTTCCGGCAATAGGCCCAAAGTATGAGACAGAGCTTCAAAATTCTTGCCTCCAAGGAGCAATTTGGTTTCATCCTCTCCAGGAAAGACCTATTTGTTCTCTTAGCAGGCCATGGTATATTCAATGTTCTTCAACAACAACTCAATACTCTTCAATGCACTACAACTTAAAGGCATTGATTCTGCTTCTACCATCCTTAGTCATTATACAGTTCTCTGATGCATAGCAAGAAATTGCAAAAACCCAAATGGAATGGAATGGAAACCCAAAATCTCTGTAAATGTTTATGAAAATTAATAAAACATAATTATAGGAAAAAAAAAAGAAATTGCAAAAACCATGGCCTGGATCAGGTACACTTTAGTCTCCAGCCTGACAGCATTGCTCTTCAGTACTCGGAAGAAATTCCCGATAGTAGATTTTACTACTGCAATTTGTATTTTGATTTCCTGGTCACTGTACCAAGACTGTTGATTGTGGAGCCAAGGAAGCTGAAACTATTGACATTCTATCATGGTGTTGCCAATTGGTCCAGTGCTGCTCTGACAGAACTGGCAAAAATCAAAGCCTCAAGAAATTATGGAATATCAATTGACATATTTCAACAAACAGATGCTGCCCTGTATGGGCTCACCAGGTTGCACCAAGAAATATGGAGTGCAACTTCCAGGCCACATGACTCAAAGAAATCCATATTTATTCCCATTCCAAAAAAAGGTCATCTAATAAAGTGTAGAAATTAGCAAGCAATAACATTAATATTATACAGAACCACTATCCTGCTGAAAATTATCCAAAAATGACTGAAACAGCACATCGATAGAAAACTTCCAGATGTGCAGGCTGGGTGTAAAGAAGGCTATGGAACTAGGGACATTATAGTGAATATTAGATTGATCTTAATTGAAAGCAGAGAGTACCAGAAGAATGTCTATCTGCTTCACTGACTATGCAAAGGCATTTAACTGTGTGGATCACAACAAATTTTGGCTGCCTTTGAGAAGGGGAATCCCAGAACATTTGATTGTGCTTACTTGAAACCTACACTTGTACCAAGAGGCAGTCATCAGAACAGAACAAGGAATCACTGCATGTTCAAAATCAGGAAAGGTACACACCAAGGATGCATCCTACATATCACCATAGCTTTTCAGTCTATATGCAGAACAGATCATCAGAGAGGCTGTGATCTAAGAGGATGAATGTGGCACCAGGATTGGAGGAAGACTCATCAACCTATGTTATACAGATGATACAACCTTGCTTGCTGAACTAAGGAGAACATGAGGCATTTGCTGAAAGAGGTCAAGGACTACAGCCTTCAAATATAGATATTGTGGACTATAGTGAGTATTTAACTAACATATTTCAGTATCAAATAAATCCACCTACTCTGATAGCTATTCAGCTTGTAGATAATAAACTAGCAACATGTGAGGGACTTCTGGTGGCATAATTCATACTGAGTTGCACTGCTAACCCAAAGGCTGACTTCACAGGCAGTTTGAATGCACCAACAACTCCTGGAGAAAAATGGCCAGTCTCTTCCCATTGTGATCTGCAGTCTGAGAGACTCAATAGAAGGTCCCTGTGAGTTTGAAATGACTAACGGCAGTAACATGTTTATTGTTGTCAAACTTTATCGAACTAACATTTGTTAATTGCTTTTTCACTCTTGGGCAGTTATTATGCTAAATATTGTTAATAATACAATAATAGCAAATGTAGTACTTCTTCTCAAGAAACTCAGAGGAAAAGTGGACTGAACAAAAAGTAAAAGTAAATAAATTGCTGCTTAAATAGTTGTATGGAAATGTTATAGATGAATATACGGTGTGAAAGAGGAAACAAAGCACATCACAGAATATAGGTGATTGTCAAAATGATTCAAAGGAAAGATGACATTTAAACTAATCTTTGAAAAATAAGTAAGAGTTGCTCAAAGAAAGATCACAGGGAAGAAGGCATCCCAAGAAGGGAAGACACCCTACCCATATATCCTACTTACATGATATATTTATAGTACAATATATTGTTTAGTATAAAGAGAATGCAGGTTGTTTATGAATACATAATAATATGTGAGGCTGGAAATTTAAATAAGGCTAGATTTTGAATGTTGCGACTCGACGGCACATAACAACAACAACAACAACAACAGATTTTGAATGGCCACCTCTGGTTTCCTAAAATCTGCATGTTATTCCAAAAGAGAATGAGTCCCTGGCTGTGCTGTGGTACATCCACATTTGAAGGGAACATTATCCGGTTATGGGATTGTTCTACCCGGAAATAGTTCAAGTTTAAAATTACTAAAACTTGAACTAAGTAAGGTAATCAGAGTAAGAGTGAAGATTATGCATGAATGATAATGAATATATAATTAAAGAATGTTAAAAAGGTAAAATCTATCGCATTGCAAGATTAATTGGAAGTCCTGGAGTGTTAAGAGTGGGAGGAATGTATGATGATGTCTAGATCGATGTATTGGATAAAGCAATATATAATGATTGTGCTTAATGAAAGAAGAGACACTAACTAGAAGATACACAGTATTGAGCAAAAGATAATGAACTCAGTTTGGAATAGAATAAGTTTTACATAACAATGTCATTGTTCTCGTTATTGCTGTTAAGTATCATCAAACCAACTATAACTCATAGAAATCCTATGAACAACATATCTGACCCTTCTCCTATCCTGCACCATCTTCACAGTCTGTACCATGCTCAAGCACACTGCTGTAGTCACTGTACCAATTCAGTTGAGGATCTTACACTTTTGTTCAATCTCTATCTTTCTCAGCATGATGTCCTTTTCCAAGGATTATCCTTTCCTGACAAAATGCTTAAATTATGTGAGATAAAGTTTCACTATCCTTTTCTCCAAAGAGCATTGTGATTGTATTTCCTTCAAGATAGATTTGCTAAAAAACAACAACAACAACAAAATAGATTTGCTTGCTCTTTGGAAAGGCAATAGTCAATATTCGGTATTCTTATTCAATATTCTTCTCCAGTCTCACAATTCAAGAGCATCAACTCTTCAGTTTTTCCTGGGAATTCATTGTTCAATTTTCAGATGTACAGTAAGCAACTAAAAACACAATGGATTGGATGAAGTACACTGTAGTTTTTAGTCTGACATCCTTGTCCTTTAGTACTTTAAAGAGAGATCCTTGATAATATATTTTCCCAATGCAACAAGTCTTTTGATTTCTTGTCTGCTGTCACAGTGAATATTGATTGTGTATTCAAGTACGGGTGAAAATGCAATGATACTACTTCCATGTGGAGCTGTACATTCTGTAGTTCAAAAATAAAGAATGGATGAAAGTAATAAATTTTTTAGCAAAAGACTGTATAACTAGAAAATATCACAGATCAAAGTTAATAGTTAAAAATAAGATCTTATATTAATACATCCAAGGAAAGAATAGTGCAAGTCACTCATAGTTACTATTTTCTGTCTTAGGTGATGGTGTCACCTAATGCTCACGATGGAGATCACTGAAACTGAACTACCTGAGGTTCAGTTCAGGTATCAACATTTGTTTTTATTGTTTTTATGTGCCATCAAGTCACCTGCTGCTCATAGCAATCCTATGCACAATAGCTCTGAAGCCTATCCTATCCTGAGCCAGTCTCACTGTCTCTAACACACTTACCCGAATTACCCAAGTTACCGTATCAATCCATTTCATACAGGATCTTCTCAATGCTAGCCAAACCATTGTTATGATCCACTCAGTCAAAGTCCTTTGTGGAATCACTAAAAACTACACAATCATTCTTCTAGTATTGTCTATTTTCAGCCAGGATTTAACTGACTTCAGCTATAATATCCATGGTGTCATGGTCTCTTCTAAACCTTGCCTGAATTTCTGGATGTTCCTTGTCAACGTATTATTCTACCCATTTTTTTACAGTGTGCAGCAACATTTTGCTTGTATGCAAAATTAATTACTTTGTTTTATAATTTCCACATTCCATTGGATCACATTTCTTGAGAATGAGAACAAAAATGGATCTGTTCCAATCAGTCAGCCAAGCATCTGTCCTCAAAATTCCCTGGCATAGATAGGTAAGCACCTCCTGGGCTGCAAATTTATGTTGAAACATGTCAGTAAGTATTCTATCAATTCCTGGGGTCTTTTATTTTTGCCAGTGCCTTCAATTAAACTTTCACTTGTTCCTTCATTACTATTGACTCTTATTCATTTAGTATTACCTGAAATTGTTCTGTCAACTTTTTTTTTTACAGTGATTCAGTGTATTCCTTCTATCTTCTTTTGATTGATCATTTAAGATTTTTCCTTAGAATTTATCCATATTGCAATTGGAGATTTGTTTTTCAATTATTTCAAGTTTAGAAACAGTAAATGAGTTCTTCACTTTTTATTCTCCAACTCCAGGTCTTTGCACATTCTATTTTACTATTTTGGTTTCTTTTCTTAAGCTATCCTTTGAAACATTCTATTCATTTCTTTTACTTTGACATTTCTCCCTTTTGTTTTGCCTTCTTAATGCTTTAGAACGATTTGCAGAGTTTCTTCTAACATCCATTTTTGTCTTTCTTCTTCTAACTTTGTAATGACCTTTTGCTTGCTTCATGGGTAATATCTGTAATGCCATCCATAGTTCTTCTTTTCTTTGATCATTAGTGTTTAATGCCTATTCTGGAGATTATTTCTAAATTCAAGTGAAATAGACTGAAATTAATATTTTGGGTTTTGTAGGCTTATGTATACTTTCTTCAACTTTAACTTGAACTTCCACTTGAGTTATTGGTTTTCTGATCCATAATAATCACTGTGGCATAGCTTTCACTGCTTATACAGAGCATCTCCAGTGATTCCACAAATAGAGTTATGTTGATTTCTATGCAATCCATTCACTAACGTCTAAATGTAAATTTGCCTTTAACAAATACATTAAATTATCATGACTCAAATCTTAAGTTCTGGATATGGAGAACTTAGTAGTAATAAGTTTAAAGAGAAGTACCAACCAGTAGTTAACACTACCAAAAACACTTTATCTTTTTTGTAGTTAAAAAAATAAACAAACACCCAAACAACCAAAAAGCTCACAAACAAATCCGTAAACACAAAATTCAAATCAAGTTATCAAGTGACTCCAATTCATAGTGAGGTTTAAATTACTTATATTCATTGGATCTCTGAATCTATAAATAGAATGGAGGAGACCACTTTCTCCTACAAAGCAGCTGATGTATTAAAATGTCTAGAAATGCATAGCCTCTTAACTAGTAATGAAGTACACTTGGAGCTATTTCATCTCTACTTACAACTCTATCAAGAATCTGTTATTACAAAAGAACAATGGGACACTATGATTTTTTTTATTAAGAAAGGCTTGAGTCAAGATTGCATCCTCTATCCATACCTGTTCAATCTGTATGCTAAAGAAATTATTCAAGAAGCTGGGCTTTATGAAAAAAGATGTGGTATTAGAACTGGAAGAAGGCTCATTCATCAACAACCTTCATTATACATATGATGCAACTTTGCTTACTGAAAGAGAGGAATACTTGATGCATTTGTTGCAGAAGATAAAAAATCTGCAAAATAGAGTACATCTCATCATCAAGAAAACAAAGTTCCTCACCACTGAGCTTGGATCCACAATCAATATCATCAGTACCAGCAGTGAAGTAATCAAAAGATGTATGTGCTTAAAGACTAAGATGCACTTGATTCAAGCCATGGTCTTTCCAGTCACCTCCTATACATCTAAGGATGATGGAAAGAAAGCTTGATGCCTTTAGTTGTGGTATTGGAGAAAAGTGCAGAGTGTCATATGGACTGCCAAAAGAACAAACACATGTTTTGGGGAAGGTACAGCTGGAATGTTCCTTGAAGTGAGTCTTTGTCTTGCATGCTTTGGGTATTTTGTTTTTGTTGTTTTTAAGTGTTATCAAGTTGAATATGACTCACAGTGACCCAATGAACAACCTATCTGAACACTGTCCTATCTCATGCCATCTTAATAATGTCTAACATGCTCAAGCCCATTACCACAGTCACCATGTCAATGCACGTGGTTGAAAATCTTCCTTTCTTTTGCCACCCCTTTACCTTGCCAAGCATGATGTCCTTTTTTAAGGAATAACTTCTAGCCACATGTCCAAAGTATGTGAGGCAAAGCTTCATCATCTTTGACTCCAAAGAGCACTCTTGCTGCACCCTCTCCAAGACCTATCGGTTTGTTCGTTTGGCAGTCCATGGAATCTTCAGCACTCTTCTCTAACATCACAGTTTAAAGATATCAATTCTTCTTCTGCTGTTAGAAAGGCTATTACATAGAAAATGATAGTTTACTTGGAAAGGTAAAAGGTGAGCACACCTTCAAAGGTATGGCTTGACATCACAGCTGCAGCAATAGAATCAAGCATATCAGAGATGATAAGGATGGCACAAGATAGGACATGGTTCAGATATATTGTTCATAGGCTCGTTAAGAGTTACATTTGACACTTAACAAGAAGCAGCAACTTCTTTCTAGTAACTAACCCCATATCTGCAATTTACTATAAGCTTCTTTAAGAAAGCTTTGTATTTTACAGATATATAAGTCTACAGAGTTACTGCCCTGAGGTCTTTTTTCCTTCTTTCCTAAATATTGGATAATTGATAGAAGGGAGGGTAATAATTCCCTAATAGCAGCCTCTAATGAGTTTTGAAAACAGGGAATTACTAGTCTTCCCTGTTCTCAAAACTCATTACTGTCAAGTCAGAGACAGTAGAATGTCAATGAGGAGATTGCCCATCATTCTCTCACAGAGCAAACAGTAGATTCAAACCACCAGAAAGGTGCCACCTTTGGGTTTATAGCATAACTCCTTTGGACTGAGTAACCAGAGCTCTCTTCCCTATAAACGAATTAACTCAACTCCCTACCCACAAGGCCCCCAGAGTTTCCTCCATGTTGACTGCTTTTATTTCTATTATGTGCCATTGAGTCAATTATGACTCATAGTGATCATATAAAAATGGCTCTGAAACTTGTGTTTCATGGATTATGTAAAGCCACTTGACTGTGTGATTCACACAGTCAAAATTATGGTTAACTTTGAGAAGAGTGGGAATCTCAGACACCGGAATGTGCCCATGTGAACCCTATATATGGACCAGAAAGCTATTGTCTGAACAGAGCAAGGAAACCAAGAAAGGAGTATGTCAAGGTTCTAACCTTTTTTCCCTGTTAGCTAGACTACTCTTAAAGGTTCTCTCATCTAAGGTGCACCTGATCCAGGCAATGCTCTTCCCAATTACTTGCTATGCATCAGATAGCTGGAAAAAGACTAAGGATAACAGAAGAATTGATGCCTTTAAGATGTGGTGCTGGAGAAGAGTCTTAAACATAACTTTGACCACCAAGAAAACAAATAGATCTGTCTTGAAGAAGGTGACACCAAGTTCCTCCTTGGAGGCTAGGATTTTGAAGCTCTGTCTCACATACTTCGGGGATGTTACCAGGAGGGATCCATCCTTGGAGAAGCACATCTTGCTTGAAATGATGGAGGAAGAGCAAAGGGAAGGAAGACTTTGGATGAGCTGTACTGATACAGAAACTGAGGAAATGGGGGTAAGTGTGTCAAAGTCAGTAAGACTGGCTCAGGACAGGTCAGGCTTCAGAGCTTTTGTACATAGGGTTGCTATGAGTCGCAAGCAATTTGACAGCACATAACAGCAACAACACCATTTATTTCTACTCCATTTTTAATGCCATACAAAAAATTCTGTCCAAATTGAAAGCAAAACAAAACTTCAAAAACATGATGCCTAAAACTGCTGTCAGGGACCTCTCCAGAGTACTGAAAAGCAACAGTGTCAGTCTAGAGACTAAGGTGTGCCAAATCCAGGCCATGGTCTTTGCAATTACTTGTTATGCTTCAGAGAACTGGATAATGACTAAGGATGACAGAAGAAGACTCGAGACCTTCAATTTATGGTTCTGGAGAAGAGTCTTGAACATAGCATGGACTGCCAAGAAAACAAATAGAGGTAAAACCAGTCTCTCCTTGGAGGCTAGGCTTTTGAAGCTCTGTCTCACATACTTTGGGCACGTAGCCAGGAGAGACTGGTCCTTAGAGAAGGATATCATCCTTGGAATAATTGAAGCACAACGCAGGAAAGGAAGACACAGGATGAGATAGATTATTATAGTAATTGGAGCAATAAGGGTTAGTGTATCAGAATTAGTGAGATTGGCTCAGGACAGGGAAGGGTTCAGAGCTGCTGTAAATAGTGTTGTTATGGGTTGCATATGACTCGAAGGCACATAACAACACAACAACAACAAAGTATATGACACATTTTTCAGTGAAAGGTAGTTTAAACTTTTTTTTTATAGTTCTAATAGGCCAATTCAAAGCACCTAGATAGAAGTAATAAAGACTTAGACACACAAGAAAGAATTACTGCAATCAAGCCTATTTATAGATCAACAGGTCTCAATAAGTAATAAATAATAAGCTAGTATTGTCTCACACATCCAGTCTCCTATCAAACAATATGTTGTTGTTGTTGCTGTTATGTGCCGTCAGTGACCTGTGACTCATGTTGTTGTTTGTTGTTATGTGCTGTCAAGTCATTTGTGACTCATAGCGACCCTATGTACAACAGCCCTAAACCCTGCTCTATCCTGTGCCAATTGCACTGCCTCTGACACACCCATCCTGATTACCCCAGTCACTGAATCACTGTGACTCATAGCAACCCTATATGTAATAGCCCCAAACTCTGCCCTATCCTGTGCCAATCTCACCATCTCTGACACACCTACCCTCTTTACCCCAGTCACTGGCTCAAACAATCTCACCCAGGGTCGTTCTTTCCTGCACTCCCTCTTCACTTTTCCAAGCATGATATCCTTCTCTAAACACTAATCCCTTCTGGCCAAATGCCCAAATATGTGAGATGGAGTCTCAAAATCCTTACTTTCAAGGAACAGCTTGGTTCCACACTTTCCAAGACAGACCTGTTAGTTCTTTTGGCAGTCCATGTTATGTTCAAGACGCTTCTTCATCACAGCTTGAAGGTATCAAGTCTTCTTCTATCATCATTGGTCATTATCCAGCTCTCTGATACATAATAAGTAATTGCAAAGACCATGGCCTGGATCAGGTGCACCTGAGTCTCTAGACTAACGTCTTTGCTCTTCAGTGCTCTGGAGAGTGAAATGAGCCATAATTCCTTTTTAGTTATCACCATTGCTCCTGAATGTAAGTTGTTTCATGTAATTCTCCATGTCAGTAGTTCTTTTTGGTAGAGTGAAATTTGAACAGAGAAAGTAAAAACTGAGTACTCCTTGGAGCAAGTGTGGTAAAACTTCATCTCATATACTTTGGCCATGTTGTTAGGAAAGCCCAGTGCTTATAAAAAGACAACGTATTTGAAGAAGAGGAGGACCCTCAACAAGACAAAATTATACAGTGACAATTGGCTGAAACACAGCACAGATTGTGGGCATGGTGCTGGATAGGACAAGGTTTTGATCTTTTGTTTACAGACTCACTGTGAGGGATCCTCAATGGTAACTAATAAAACCATCAAGACACACAATTTCTAGAGAAATCTCTACTTAAGTCAATTTCATGCGAATTATGGCTCATTTCACTCTTGTTCCTAGGAAGAATAAGAGTTTTAGTTATTGTACTTTAGTTTTGTGGTTTAAAGCAGCTCTCTAGCTTTAGTAGCCTTTCTGTAACCTGATGGCCTTAGTGTATAATGAATGGTTCAGGCTGCTGATTGAGGAGTACATGGTTTGAATCAATCAGGCAGTCTGCTCCTATAAAAATTTACAGCCTCAGAAATCTAATGGAGGGTCACTATGATTTGGAACTTATTCAATAGCAATGTTCTGGTTTCTATTTCAACAGCAATGCTTTTGCATTGAATAATTTTTAAAAATACCTAGAACATATTTATAGTTTTACATGAGACTATTATTCTAAATGATAATTTTTTAAAAATTGTTATTGTTGTTGTTGATTGCTGTCAAGTAGAGCATGACTCATAATGACTCTGAACAAAAGAGCTAATGCCTTTCTATAACCATTGAAAAATGTTGTTGTTGTTGTTGTTATGTGCCGTCGAGTCGCCTGCGACTCATAGCGACCCTATGTACAACAGCCCTAAACTCCACACTGTCCTGTGACAATCGCACTGTCTCTGAAACTCCCATCCCAATTATCCCAGTCACTGAATCAATCCACCTCATAGGGGGCCTTCCTCTCCTGCGCCGTCCCTCCACTCTCCCAAGCATGATGTCCCTCTCTAAGGACCGGTCTCTCCTCACAACATGTCCAAAGTAAGTTAGACGGAGCCTCAGAATCCTTGCCTCCAAGGAGCCACCCGGTTTAACCCTCTCCAGGACAAATCTGTTTGTTTTCCTAGCAGTCCATGGTATTCTCAATACTCTTCTCCAGCACCACAGCTCAAAGACATCAATTCTCCTTCTATCCTCCTTGGTCATTGTCCAACTCTCTGATGCATATCAGGTGATTGCGAAGACCATTGAAAAATGTAGTTACATAATTTGTTTCTTTTTTGTATTTTTTATTAATATTTTTTCCCCATTGATTGTTACACATTTTCCACCCTGCCCACACATCCCCCCAGTTCAATTTTCTCTTTGAAATAAAAAAATTCTTTCATTGTTATACAATTTTCATTGTTATACAATTCCGTCCAGTCTAATTTACTATGCAACTCTTATTCTGAACTCATGTCATGCAGATAATACCTAATCATATATTCCTTTTAAACAGTTCTCTACCTTACCTCTTTCAATGCAATATACATTATTTATCCCCTATTTTCTTAGTTTCTCCCCAAGCCCATTGTCAGTCCTGTTCTATAACAGTGGCATTATGCAGTATTTTTCCTTTTGTGACTGAGATATTTTATGCAGCATAATGTCCTCTAGGGTAAGGGAGCTCTGGTGGCCTAGTGGCCAGATGCTGCACTGCAATCCCAAAGATACACGGTTCAAATCCACCAGATGCTCTGCTGGAGAAGGAGGGGGCAATCTCCTCCTGTACCAGTCACATCTGATTTGATGGTACACGTAAAAAAAAATAAAATAAAATAAAAATGTCCTCCAGGGTCACCCATTTTGTATAATATTTCATGAGTTCCTTGTTTTTCATCGCTGCATAATATTCCGTAGTGTGAATACACTACAGCTTCATGAACTTTCTAAAATTTTCACTTTTTTAAGATAACATTAATGGAATCATTTTGTGTTATGATTATGAAGGGTCTCTTCTATTTGTTTTAAGTAGATTGTTGTAACAACTAAGAACCTATATACCTATCACAATAATGCAGCTTTATGCAATTATAGTAACAAATGGGTTTTTAATGTGATATTATTATTTATCATTGAAATTTTTTATTGTGGTTTGAGTGAAAGTTTGTAAAGAATATAGTTATGTTCAATTATTAATGCACATTATATTCAATAATAGCAATTACAATACACACAAACATCTGAAATAAAAGATTGCTGTCAGTGTTACTGTGCTACTCAAAGTCAGTGCATCTTTCAGGTAGTTTGAATTTACCAGCAGCTCTGAAGGGGAAGAGGTAGACAATATTCTCCTGTGCAATTTATAGCCTCAGAACAATAATGTGGAGAGCCGTCTATTAATTAGCTCCCATGTCTGGATTTAGTTCAAGACTGAGAATGCAGTTAGTCTGTAACTGCAGGTCAGTCTTCCACAAACTAAATGCTTTTAGATTTCAGACACTAAGCCATAAAAACATGCACACAAATATTCAGTTTTTAAAATAAAATAATGAAGTAATTAATATTGTATATAATACCTATTATATTTTTAATTCCTTTAAGATACCACACTACAACACAAGTTTGGATAATAAAGAAATAAGCAACATCTTAGATGCAAAAATTAAACCAGGTGGCTCCTTGGAAGCAAGGATTCTGAGGCTTCATTTAGCATACTTTGGATATGCTGTAGGAGAGACCGGTCTTTGGAGAAGGACATCATGCTTGGGAGGGTGGAGGGACAGCGCAGGAGGGCAAGGCCCTCTATGATGTGGATTGATTCAGTGACTGGAGTAATCGGGATGGGAGTGTCAGAGACAGTGTGATTGGCACAGGACAGAGCAGAGTTTAGGGCTGTTGTACAAAGGGTCGCTATGAGTCACAAGCGACTCAATGGCACGTAACAACAACAACAGCATAAAAGAATCAATTCCTAGATGGATTTTTTTTAATTCCTTCTCACTAAGAGATACATATGCTGATTGCAAAATAGTTCAAATATAAACAGACACTGACAAAAAGAGAAAATATCCAATTCCACTAACTAGAATAACTAAAAATGAAGGCAGATATTAAATGCATTTTTCAATATGATTTTAATGCTTTATTTCATATTGTTATTTGCTTTACAGTTTAATTACGAATAATTGAGCAATGCATCTGTCTTCTTGTATTAATTTCCTATTACTAGAAATCAAATTTCCAAAATAAAGGATTTCCAAAAATAAAAGACTACTTTTTTCCTTTTTTTTTTAACCTAATCTTTTACGTGTCAAGAAGACAAAGATTCTCACCACTGGACCAATTAGCAGCATCAGGATGGATGGTGAAGAGATTGAGTTGTTCACAGCTTGAGTCTGCTTGGCTCCACAATCACACTCTTGGCAGCAGCAGCCAGGAAATTAAAAGATGTATTGAGATGGGAAAGTCTGCTGTTAGGGACCTCTCCAAAGTACTGAAGAGCAACAGTCTCTCTGGAGACTAAGGTGCGTCTGATACAGGCCATGGTCTTTGCAATCACTTGTTATGCATCAGAGAGTTGGACAATGACTAAGGAGGATATAAAAA
>NW_006399850.1:13251755-13253328 GCF_000299155.1 Elephantulus edwardii
TCAATTCTTTGATGCTTCTTCAGTGCCCAGTTCTCAGATGCATAGCAAACAAGTGAGAAGACCACGGCCTGGATAAGACACACATTACTCTCTAAACTTACATCATTACTCTATAATTCTGGAGAGGTCCTTGACAGAAGATTTCCCCAGTAAAACTCATCTTTTCATTTCCTGACTGCGGGTGCCAAGAGTATTGAATCCAAACAAAGTTAAATCATTAACAGCCCCAATTTTTTTATCCACTACCATGAAGCTGCCTATTGGTATTATGGTGATGATCTTTCTTTTAACTTTTATTTTATATTAGTCTGCTTACAAATTTCAAATATGCTTTGTTTTATACAATCCATTCCCATTTACTATGTTTTATAAAATTACTTTTCTTTCTTGATGGTAACATGCAATCCATATTAAAGGCTATAGTCCTTGATCTTCTGCAGCAAACATTTCAAGTCCTCCTACATTTTGGTGAACAATTGTTACATCATCTGAATAATGCAAGTTGTTGATGAGTTTTCCTCCAATCCTGATTAAAGTTTCAGAAAAGATTTCATAGATATTACTTTCTTTTCATGTTTTTGTTGCTGTTATTGTTGTTTTGTGCCATCAAGTCACCTGTGATCCATAGCAACCCTACGTATAATAGCTCTGAAGCTTGCCCTGTCTTGAGTCAGTCTCACTGAGTCTGACACATCAACCCTCATTGCCCCATACTGTATTAATCATTTCATCTGGGGTCTTCCTCTCCTGCGCTGCCGTTCCACTTTCCTAAGCATGATATCCTTCTCCAAAGACCAGCCCCTCCTGGCCATATGTTCAAAGTATGTGAGACAGAGTTTTAAAATCCTAGCCTCCAAGGAGAAACTTCGTTTTACCCTCTCGAAGACAGACTTATTTGTTTTCTTTGAGATCCATGATATGTTCAAGACTCTTCTTCAGCACTACAACTCAAAGGCATCAATTCCCTGTCATTCTTAGTCAGTTTCTAGCTCTCTGATGCATAGCAAGTAATTAGAAAGACCATGGGCTGGATTAGGCACACCTTAGTCTTTACACTGACATCGTTGCTTTTCAGCACTCTGGAGAGGTCGCTGACATAGTTTTTCCAATGCAATTCATCTTTTGATTTCCTGAATACTGCTGCCAAGACTGTTGACTGTTGGAGCCAATCAAGCTGTAATTGTTAACAACCTCAATCTATTCTCTATTACGGTTCTGTCAATTGGCCCAGTGGTGAGATTCCTTTTCATTTATATTTCATTTTAATCAGTATCTGCATACACACAAGGGAACATTTTATGGTTTAAAATCAGAAAAGGTATGCCTCAGGGTTGTATCCTTCTTCCACACTTATTCAATTGCTGTTGGTATGTGTCATTGAGTTGACTATGACTCACAGTGACCCTGTGAACAACAGCTTTGAACCCAGCCTAATCTGAGACAATTTCAATGTCTCAGACACATATCTATCCATCTTATCCAGGATCTTCCTATCCTTAGCTGATCCTCCATTCTTTAAAGCAAGATGTTGTTCTCCAAGGACTGACCCCTCCTGGCAACATGCCCAAAGTAT
>NW_006399850.1:13253428-13260605 GCF_000299155.1 Elephantulus edwardii
AACAGAGTTTAGGGCTGCTGTACGTAGGGTCGCTATGAGTCGCATAACAACAACAATAACAATCCTCTAGGTAAAAAGTTCAAGCACAGTAGGTCTAGATCCTCTAGTTAGAATTTCATTAAGCAGAAAAACTATGTTGCCTGGGCCAATATCTTATCAAAGATTTAGGATTCCTCTCATACTCAGTGGTTGTTGACCAAATTAACTTCCTTGCAGCTTTAACATTGAGCTTCCTGTTTTTATATTAGCTGTTGGTCAAGGAAACCCTTTGAACTGCTTGGGGTCACTCACAGTTTCTTGCCACCAGGCCTACTCAACAGGACCTCACAATTTAGCTATTTGGGTATTTTAACAGCAACGGCAATGAAAGGAAGCTATCTTTTCCCCCTAGCAATTATCCTGCAGAGTTGCCATAGATTAGCAGCATCTCTCTATCAGAGACTACTGCTCCTGCTACAGAACCTTCCTGACATATGATAATTAGCATTGCTGTCTTGTCCTTTCCCCCACCCCTTCTTTTCTACTGCTAGCTCCACAGAACTGGTCTATTGTCATTGGTTTCCTTGATTCGGCCCTTAATTCTTTAAATTCTCTACCATTCTCTCCATGATTCAGCTGAACCCTGATGAAGAAAATACTTTCAATTTTCTCTATTGGAGTTTTCTCTGGCAGATTTGTCAAGATGAATTTCATATTCTAGATATCAACTCTTTGTCAGTTATATGCATTACAAATGTTCTACCTACAAATTTCTTTGAACTTAATCTATGTTACTTTCATAGTACAATTTTTTTAAAGTTATCAAATGTGTCAAATCTCCTCTCTTTGGAACTTGTTTAAATATTTTTCCTCTACTCTAAACTTATAAAATTATTCTATTGTAGTTAATTTTAAAGTATAATGATTATCATATTCTAGGAAGGTTCTGTAGGAGTAGAAGGTTCTGTGATAGGCACTGCTACTTTACAGCAGTCCAACAAGAATGATTTCATCCTGCTTGGATCCACAATCAACACTCCTAGCACCAGTACAAGAGAGCAAAAGATGTGTTATATCAGGATAGTCTACTATTAAGGAACTCTCTAAATTACTGAGGAGCAATGATGCCAGTTTGAATATTGAAGTTCACCTGATACAAGCGATGACATTTTCAATCATTTGCTATGTATCTGAGAGCTGAAAAATGAATAAGGATTGAGGGGAGGGGAAATCAATGTCTATGAGTTGTGGTGTTGAGGAAGAGTAGTGAATATTCATGGACTGCCACAAAAACAAACAGATATGTCTTGGAGAGGGTGTAGCCAGAGTGCTCCTTAAAGGCAATAATGACCTCATATATTTATACTTATCTCATATACTTTGGACAGGTTGTTAAATGTCATCTAGTCCAGTACAACTCATAGTAATCCTATAAACTAGAGGTCTGAATTCTTTCCTATTCTGTGCCATCTATAAAATCATCAGCACATTTGAGTCGATTGCCATAGAACATATATCAAGAAAAGAGAGGAATGTACTCAACCAGGTGGATTGACACAGTGACTGTAACAATGGGCCTAAGTATATCAGAGAAGAGGAGGACGGCATAAGAAAGGACAGGGCTCAGATCTGTTGTTCATAGGTTGCTAAAAGTCATGTTTGACTCAGTGGCACCTATACAACAATAAAAAGAATTTTTAAGTTATACCTTGCTTTTTCTAATAAGTCTTTGTTTGTGTATACGACAAAAAGTAAATATTCAATGTTTTCTTCTTTCTTTCATTTGTTTAATCAGTGTGTCAGTATCAGTCAAAAGAATAAAGGCCATATGAAGACTGCCAGGTCTAACCTTTACTAACTCCACAAAGGGGAACTCTCCCTGTCAACATCATCAACAACACAAAAACAATTTCCTTGAGGTTAGACACGTCCCCCACTCTCCTCCATCTCTTTCCACTCACCCTAACATCGTTCTTATTGCTTTACTGTGTCCAAAATCCATTGCCATAGCTTATAGATACACAGAACCATACTAGGGAAGTCTAAAGGCTCATACTTCAGGTAAATAAAGAAAACGTATAAATATTGACATATTGGGCATTGTAAGGCTGAGGTGGATTGGCACAGTTCATTTTGAATCATTCAATCATGATCTCTTACGCCAGGAACAAAAAGGTAAAGAAAAACGGGATCACGTTCATAGTAAAAAAGACCATTTCTATAGCTATCCTGAATACAACATTGTGAGTGACAGAATAATATCCATACACATACAAGGAAGACTACTATCATAAAAATATATGCACCAACATCTAGAGTCAACATGGAGGAAATAGAAGATTTCTACCAAGGTTTACAGTCTGAAATCAATAGAACATGCAACCAAGATAATAGACTAAGAAATGCCAAAGATCATGAAGATAGAGGTCAGTTTGTCAGAGATGATGACATTGGCTCAGGATAGTGTAGGGTTTAGGACTATAGTACATAGGCTCATTACTACTTATAGTGGACTCGACAGCACATAAGAACAACAGTAGAATTCAATCACTAAGTCAGGGCAGTTGTTGGTATGTGCTTACAGGCACCTCAGCCTTTAGCCTCACCATACTTTAAGGCTAGAGTTACAAAGGTTAATACTGTTATCTGCTGCCAAGTCGTCTGCAACTCATAGGGACAGCTCTGAAGCCGGCACTATTCTGAGCCTATCTCACTGTCTATGGCACACCTACCTCCATTACCCCAATTACTGCATCAATCTATCTCATCCAGGATCGTCCTCTTATATGCTCTCCCTCCACCTGTCTAATCATCATGTTCTTCTGCAAAGAATGGCCCCTCCTAGCAGAATGCCCAAAGTATATGAGATGGAGTTTCAGAATCTTTGCCTCCAAAAAACAGCTTGATTTTACCCTCTCCAGGACTGACCTGTTCTTTCTCTTGGAAGTCCATGGTATATTCAATACTTTTCTCAAGCACTTCAACTCAAAGACACCAATTCTTCTTCTGTCATCCTTAGTCATTGTCCAACTTTCTGATGCATAGCAAGTAATTGCAAAGACTGACTCGGATCAGGCACACTTTAGTCTCTAGACTGACATCATTGTTCTTCAGTATTCTCAAGAGGTCCCTGACAGTAGATTTTCCTAATGAAATGAATATTTGATTTCTTGGCTGTTGGTACCAAGAGTGTTGATTGTGGAACCAAGCAAGTTAAAATTGTCAACAATTCTAATTTCTTCTCCATCTGTCATGATCCTGCCAATTGGCCCAATAGTGATCTTTGTTTTCTTGATGTTGAGCTTCAATCCACGTTGAAAGTTTTAGTCCTTGACTTTCTGAAACAAGTGTTTCAGATCCTCCTCTGTTTCAAGAAGCAGGGTTGTGGCATCTGCATAATGCAGATCGTTGATGAGTCTTCTTCCAATCCTGATGTCACATTTCTCCCCAAAAAGTTAAGCCTCCCAAGTGATCTGTTCCATATATAGGGAACTCTAGTGGCCTAGTGATAAGAAGCTATGCTGCAATCCCAAAGGCATGTGGTTTGAATCCAACAGTTGCTCCATAGGAGAAAACTGAGCAATTTCCTCATTGCTTAGTACTGTCAAATATGGTTTTCTCCTCAATTATCCAACAACAACAACAAAAACTAAGGGGATAATTCCCCGAGGAGTAGTACTCTAACAGCAAGTCTCATATTCTCTGCTGCAGTTGCCATGGTTGTTGCTCCTGCAGGCCCTGGTCTGGCTGGCACAAGAATCTCTGGTCCTGAAGGATGTGCTGTATTCTCGCGCCTCTTTTTTATTTAAAACAGCAGAACAAAACACCTAGTGAGGAGGTTCTCCCATTGGCTACTGAATCTTCTCAATTCAGTGGTGAGACTAGCCAATTGCCTTATGGATTGGCAAAACTAGCTAACCCCCTTGTGGATAGCCTAACACGCCCTATTCACAAATTCCCACCCATCCACATGCAAAGTCAGTAAATGGCTTGACTACTAAAGAAAGCCATTTCGAGAAAGAAACACAACATTGCAGTATTATTTATTGGAAAAAGCCCAGATTTTTTCATTGGTCCTTGAGATCCAACTAAGCTAATACTCCTCTCAAAGTTATTATTATTCTCCTTGTGTTAAGCTTTAATTAAACTGAATTTATATTGATTGTGATCAAAACAGTCTTAAGTCATATGGTCCATACTATATACTTTGGAAAGACTAAGAATGTAAAGAAAGAAAGGACTCAAAAATCAGTAATAGTAATTAATAATAATTAACTTGGACACATCCTTGAAAATCTCCATGAGGTAAAAGAATCTGTTAAGTGAGGAAAAAGTAGTAGCCAAACAGGGAAATATGTTACTAACAGTTCCAGAGAAATAGAAATTCTACCTGGTGATACATTATAACTATTCAATCTGTAAACAGAGCAAATTATCCAAGAAATTGGACACAGTGGAGAAGAATGTGGAGGAAGACTTATCAACAACCGTCATTATGCAGATGTCACAACCTTTCTTGCTGACTGTGAAGAGGACTTGAAGATCAAAAGCTGTAGAAGAGCAACAACTGCAGCCTTCAGTATGAACTGTATCTCACTGTCTAGAAAACAAATGTCTTCCCTACTAGAGTGAATGTTAGACAACATCATGATAAATGGAGAAAAGATTGAAACTGTCAAGGAGTTCATCTTACTTGAATCCACAATCAATATACTTACTACCAACAATCACAGGGTCAGGACAAATATTGTTTTGGGCAACTCTGCTGTCAGCATTTTGCTGTTCCAAAATACTAAAAAGCAATAATGTTCATTTGAAGACTAAGCCACACCTGATTCAGGACATAGTCTTTTCAATCATTTGCTATGCTGCTGAGAGTTGTACAACGAACAAGGATGACAGAGAAAAAATTTATATCTTTGAACAGTGATGTTAGAGAAAAGTACTGCATATCTTTTGTACTGGCAAAAGAATAAACAGATATGTCTTAGAGAAGCTACAGCCAAGTTCTCCTTGGAGGAAAACATGATAAAGGTTAGTGTTACATACTCCGGGCATGTTGCTAAGAGAGGCTTTTCTTTGGAGAAAGATCTCAACCTATGGACACAGTGACTGTAACAATGAGCTCCAGTGTGACAGAATATGAGGATGGTACAAGATAAGACAGGGTTAAGATCTGTTGTTCATAGGGTCACTGTGAGTCATATTCCATTTGACAACACCTAACAACAGCAACGACATGGTGGTAAAATTCTGTATGTGGTCACAAGTTGTTGAAATAGCGAGAAAGTCATAGTTTAGAGAGCTGAGAGTAAGAAGCTTTAAGGCAAAGGGATTGGATAAAATTCACACCCTGCATGTATTAGGAATACAAGGAATAACAAGTTTTTTATACCATGCAATAAGAACACACATGACCTCTAGTCATACTAATTTTATAATTACTAATTCAGATTTTTAAAAACATACATTTTCAAAGATCAACAGATCCATTAAAATCCAATGAAACCTTCAAATGTAATGCAAATTGAAAATGAGAGTATTTATGATGTAAGCTGACATAAGGTTTGCTCTTAATTCATGGTGACACTATACATAACAACAAAAGACTGTCTGTTCTAATACTATCTGCTTAGGGACCTCTGGCAGCCTTGTGGTAAGAAGCTGTCCTGCAGTCCCTAAGGCATGTCGTTGAAATTTGCCAGAACTCCACAAGAGAAGGATGAGCAATCTCCTTCCATCCAATTAAACTGACTCTGAAAACCTACTGGAGGGTCAGCCAAGTATAGGTTCCAACTTCATAGCACACAATATGCTATTCCCATGGCCATTATAATACACACACGGCTTTCATTGTTCAGTTTTCAGAATTAGATTGTCAGGCTTTTTCCTCTTGATCTTAGTCTATGATTTCCAGTGAAACCTGTTTAGCACTATAGCAATGCAAAAGTCTCTACTGGAAAAAAAAAAAAGAGTAGTAACTGCATATGAAGTTCATTGGCCAGAAATTGTTTATGAGTTTCCTACAAAGAAGGCAAGAAAAGCTACTCCTGAAACATAGCAGGCCTCCATGTGAGATTTAAGTTTAGTTTAAAAATACAGTATTTATTAACCTAACAAACATGAATGTAGGAGAAATAAAAATGCAAATGCAATAGTAAATAGCAATAAATTAATAAGTGTCTATCATATTTTAAACATGTTAGTTCTTTCAGTACTATGGGATATAAAACACTTAAAGCCCTCAACATCTATCTTGGACATATTGTCTACATAAACATTTTATCTAAAAAAATGTTCACAGAATAAGCTAAATAAAATATTTTGTTAATATAACTTCACTAATGAAATGTTTTCATATTGTCTAAAAATTTAAAATACTCATTACCACAAGAGAAGATTCTGTATCACTAGACATAGCTACAATGATGTGTTTTTTTTTTAAAAAAATTATACCTCTATTGAACTTCTCTCTAATTAATTAAAAATCTTATCAGGAGATAACCTTTACTTTGACACAGCATCCTTCAAGATATATTTTGGAAACTCTATTTGTTCGACATTCTCATATCAAGTAAGAAAATCTTAGAATTAAAATAAAGGGATTAAATTAATTAGTCAGTAATGATTAATTAGACATGTATTCAAAGTGAGATGTCAATTTCATTCTTGGCTTGATGCCACATTTTGTTCTTGGCAAAACTAAAAGGAAGAGTAATCTTTGATGTTTATGAAAAAAGTCATTAACACACATTTTCTCCGGTAAGAGTTAAGAATGATAGTAACCACAAAGAGTCTGTATAATTTAGAGATTTCTATAAATTGTAATAATGTTATAGCTATAAATTCTAAATATGTTATTGTTGTTGTGGTGGTGGTTGTTGTTATATGCCTTCGAGTCACCAGTTACTCAGATCAACCCTATGTACAACAGCTCTGAAGCCTGCCATACCCTGAGCCAGTTCCACTGACTCTGAAACACCTACCCCCATTACCCCAGCTACTATACCAATCCATCTCATCCAGGGTATTCGTTTCCTGTGCAATCCCTCTGCCCTCCCAACCATGATGTCCTTCTTCAAGGACTGGTCTCTCCAGGCCACATGCCCAAAGTATGTGAGACAATGCTTCAAAAGCCTAACCACCAAGAAGAAACTTGGTTTCACCCTCTCTAAGACAGATCTATTTGTTTTGTTGG
>NW_006399850.1:13264663-13272665 GCF_000299155.1 Elephantulus edwardii
AAAAACACCTTAGTCCTCATGAATTGTGGATCTGAGCAAGACGAAATTGTGAACAATCTCAATCTCTTCTCCATCTATCATGATGCTGCCAATTGGCCTGGTGATGAGAATCTTTGTTTTCTTGATGATGAGCTACAATCCATATTGAAGACTGCAGTCTTTGATCTTCTGCAGCAAACACTTCAGGTCTGCCTCAGTTTTGGCAAGCAAGGTTTTATCATCTATATAACACAGGTTGTTAATGAGTCTTCCTCCAATTGGGATATCACGTCCCACCTCATAAAGTCCAGCCACAAGTATGAGCTGTTGCACATATAGATTGAAAAGTTATAAAGTACACATCCTTGATGCACTCCTTTCTTGATTTTGAGCCATGCATTGTTTCCTTGCTGTGTCCTGATGACTGCTGCTTGGTCTAACTTTAACATGAGTACAATCAAAAGTTCTGAGATTCCCATTCTTCTTAAGGTTAGCCACATTTATTTTGTTCACAGAGTCAAATGCCTTTACATAGTCAATAAAACGTAGATATTCTTCTGGTACTTTTTGCTTTCAGTCAAGATCCATCTGACATTGGATATGATGTTCCAATTGTCATGGTCTCATCAAAACTCAGCTTATATCTCTGGCAGTTCTATGTCAATGTACTTACTGTCCTCATAGTTTGTGTATAATCTTCAGCAGGGCTTTGATTGTGTGTGACATTGTTTGATAAATTCCACATTTGATCACCTTATTTTGGAATGGGAATAAATATGGGTCTCTTCCAATCAGTTGGCCAGATTCTTGTCCTCCAGACTTCTTGGCACAACCTGGTGAGCTTGAACAAGAGAAATTTGTTCGAAAAGCTGGACTGTATGAAGAAGAATGTAGTACCAGGTTGGAGGAAAACTCAACAACAATCTGCCTTACATAAATGATGCAACTTTGCAGAAAGTAGAGAAGACTTTAAATATCTACAACAGAATTTAAAAAACTACTGCCTTCAGTATGGATTACAACTCCACATGAAGAAACCAAAAATCTTCACTGTTGTGTCAATTGGCACCATCACAATTGATAAAAAGATCAATTTTGTCAAGGGTTTAATTTTACTTTGATATACAATCCACCCCCTTGGCAGCAGCAGCCAAGAAATAAAAATATATGTTGCATTGAGGAAATCTCCAAAGCAAGGTTATCAATTAAAAGACTAAGGTGTGCCTGATCCAAGCCATAGTGTTTTCAGTTGCTTTATATGTATCTCAACACTGCATGATGAATAACGATTTTAGAAGAAGAATCAATGAAGTATTGTGGTGTTGGAAAAGAATCTTAAATATTCAACAGACTTGCCTGAGGAACTTGTTTGTGTTGAAGTAAGTACAACCAGCATGGCCTTTAGAGGTGAGAATAGTATAGCTTAATCACACATACTTAGGGTATTTGATAGAAGATTCCAGTCCTTGGGGAAAAATAATAACATGGTGGGAAAGGTAAAATAAAAAAAGCAGAGGAAAAAAAGGAAGACATTCAGCAAGATAGATTGACACTGCTACCATAGCAATGGACTTAAGCAGGCTGAGAACACGAGGATGGGGCAGGATAGGGCAAGGTCTCATCTGTTTTTCATAATGTCACAATAGGTCACAGTCAGTTCAAGGCACATCCAACAGATGTCTTAAGAACTCATTAACCATGCTATCTACACTGTGTCCCAGAGTTAGTATAAGGATTATGAGTCCACATTTACAAAGTGCTTCAAACAATAATGGACACATAATAAACACTATGTCAGTGTTTGAATATATAATTATTGTGAAACCCAGGAAACAATAAGAACCAGTAGTGAATCTAAGGATTTCTTGATTTAAATATACATTAGCAAATTTTCATGATCATTAACTTTTTTACGGCTTGCTAAAAATATATTGTTGCATTGCCTACTACAGCTTGTACTTGACCAAAACTAAGTAATATCCCAGGAGAAAACTTTTAGCTTTTTGTAAAGTTAATGACTTTTATTATTTAACAGTGGTAAATTTTGTTGTTGTTGTTTTTAATAATAGTAATTATTTAGCAAAATAATAAGTTTTTAAACAATAAATATATTATTATTGTCAAAACTGATCCATAATCGATCTTCCAGAGAATTTTCAGAGGGAGCTAATTGCATGGGAGGAGATTGCCCATATTTCTCCTTTGAAGCAGCTGATGAACTTGAACCATATGCCTTTGGGATTGTAGCACAACTTCTTGCCACTAGGTCACCAGAGCTCATCTGTTCAGATGAATTCATTTTATGAGCTAGAATATATACTTTTAAAAAAATGGTTCAGCTATACAGTAAAATGAAACAGTATAGTGTTTCTAGTTATCTGAATTCTATAATTATGATACTACAAAAATGGTAATTTAAATTTTTATATAAGTTCTTAGATATTTCTGAGAGTCAATATTATTTTCCTAACAAAACTTAAATTATCAGGTATGATTAAATTAAATTATCAGGTATGATTAAATTAAATTATCAGGTATGATTTTTGGTTAATGACTCACTACTATAATTTTCTATAAATTACATATTATAATAACTTTCAGAACTGATTTCTAGCTGACCCACTAGTAGATTTACAGAGACAGTAAAGATTGCTTTTCTTTCTTTCACAAAGCAGTTGGTGGATTTGAGCCTTGTAACATAATGTTAAGGAGTTGTGGTGGCAACACAAAGGAACATGATTCAAATCTACCAGCTGTTCCACAAGAAAATGATGAACACTCTCCTCCTGTGTGATTAATTGCCTCTGAAAATCTACTGGAAAGTCAGCTATAGGTCAGTTCCAACTGACGGTATACAACAACCTTTGAATTGACAGTACAACTCCTAACACTAAAGTCTCTCATTAAAAGTGTGTGGGTAAAAATGTATATTTCAAAATAAAAAAAGTCTTAGACAAATCATTTTTAATTAAAAATCATTGCTTCTTAATAACTAGCTGAGATTATTTAACTTTGGGAGATATATACAAGGAAATTATTACATAAAAATCTTAGAGGTGGTAGCTTGGATTTTTAATATCCTATGCATTTTTATTTAGAGGTACATATATGTTTATAAAAATTTTACTTCAAGATTCAATATTAATTTGTCTTTTTAGTTACTAGGAATCTGTAATAGTTTACTTGTATTTCACCTATTTAAAATGTTAAATAAGTAAAACAATACATGAATGTTATCTTAAAGTAAATTTTAAGTAAAAAGTCCAGGTATTCAAAGGCACAGTGGCTAATCAACAAACACATATTTAAATAAAAATTCAGAGAAATATCACTCAAATTATGGTGACACAGCTCACATGACTTTTATTGTGTAAATTAATCATTCTTTGCATCATACTTCCCAGTGGTTACTAATTTGTATTCTTAGATTATGATTCCTTATATTCTATTTTTGCTCAAGGTCAGTACAATGATGCTCATGGATAATTGATCCACTGGACTCTCAAACCCCTCCAGCTATTTCTATTCCTACTGTTCTTCTATTTATGACAGAAAAGCTTGTTTGAGTTTTAAAAGTCTAAAAATCCTACCAATGATGTCTTCTGTTATTTACTTCTTAAATATATTATACATATCCACATGTTCAACTCTTCATCATTGATTAAGAAAATTTTTGAAACATACATTAGCAACACTAAAGAAATTTCTAATAAAATAAACAAAATTTTAAATATTATAAACTGATAAATATTAAGGCAATAGTTAAAATTACTCCCATGCCTCATCTGTCAACATTGTTGCTGATCAAAAGTCAAGTTGTTATTTATACAAAAGTTCATGCTATCTGAAAATGGAAGATGACCACAAAATTACACAAGATAAGGTATGGTTCAGATCCATTGTTCATAGGGTCATTATGAGTCATAGTCAACACATTAGTACCTAGCAACATAAGCCTTCTTACATAACTGATAAATTTCATCATTACACAATTTCTAACATAAATTATTACCTAATTGCAAAATTTATCATCATGTATCTGCCAAACTACTGAGAATCATGACTGAGCCAAGTTGACAAATAATCTTAACTGTCATATGTGCCTCACAGCTCAACATTTATTTATGCCAGACATACTTGATTAATATTCAAAATAGTCATATAGTAAATTTGGGGGCTTTAAACAGTTTTCAGAAATGTGGAAGCCATGTAATGAAAGAGTGAGGAGTCAGTCTGTATATCAGTCACATTTCAAAAGCACATCCTGAACACAGAAGAAAAATCTAATTGAAATTCTTCCCTAGCTAACTGTCTACACTAAAGAGCATATAATTTATTTCTTAACATCAAAATTAAACTAAAAAACAAAGTGGAAAAAGAAAGTTAGAATATATTTTTTATTCTGAATTTTTGGTAAAAAATATAAACTCTTCATGAGAGAAATGTCACTTGTGCTACTTCTTCACTCTAAATTTAGTTCAGTGGGTTCTTTTCCCTTTTGGAGGAGTATTCCAAACTCATACTGACTACCTGCTGAAATTTCATCTCAGAAAATGATAAAGTTTATTCCTTCATCAACTAGCTTTGTAAAACCTTTCTACTTTTCTATAAAGTATAGGAGCAACTTGTCTTAACACCTCTTCAGGTACCTAGCTGGGAACAACTCTTAGCTGACCTTCTAGAGGATTTTCAAAGGCTGTAAGTTACACAAGAGGAGATTGCCATCTTTGTCCAGTAGAGGTGCTGGAGGAGTTGAATTGCCCGCCTATGGACTGATAGTACAACTCCCAACCACCAGGCCACTAGAGCTCCCTTCTAACTCACTATCACCATAATGGCAGCACTCATGATAATAGTTTTAAATCATTATTACCACAAAACACTATCATTTAATAGGATAATCTCTTAAGCAGTGACATAGTATGTAACACATTGGACTGCTAACTAAATGGATGAATGTTTGAATCCATCACCCACTCTGCAGGAGAAAGGACAATCTCTCATAAAAATTTACAGCCTTGAAATCCAATGGAGGGTCATTTTGGGTGGGAATCAGTGAGACTCACTAGGTAATAATGAGTTATTTCATCTATATGTTGTTGCATGACATCCTTAAAATCTCTGTAGTTATAAGAAATATATTTCTATGAAATAAGTAGACTATAATTAAATGTTAATTAAAATTGAATAATTAAATACACAGTTTAATTCTTTAATTCACCTATATAACAAAAATATTTTTTTAAAAAAAATATATTGTTCCCTAAAAGAAAATGCTTAGGCTTCAATTCTCCATGATAAAACAATTGATTAAAGGTGAAGTTACTATTTCCCTATGGTGCTTAATTTTGGAAAGATTTGGTATATAGATAATTTATTGATATGTATTTTCCAGTTTTAAATTTAATATTCCAAAATAAATCTTTTTATAGGTTTTTGCGCTTGTTCATAGTAAAATTCACTGTACTGGGTAATGAAAAAGCCCATTAAATGAAAAGTACAAAAAAAAAAAATCAGAGTTTACTTATTATTAAAAGAAAGGATTATCATTGCAAAAAAATGATGATAAATCACAATAATGAGCTTTACATGAAACCATTACTAATCAAAAGTGAAAGTACATGCTTTTACTTCAACTTCAATGGTAACTATTATCAAAACATTTATTTATCTGTTTCATACAAAAACATACCGTAAACCCATCCTCTGAGCTATTATTTTTTTATAATAATGAAAATTATGTTAATGTTTCTAGGTTCATTTGTGTCACAAAACTTAAACTTGTGATAAGAGAAAAAGGTTAACTGTACTCAATTCCTAGGCAATAAACAGTCTCAGTAATTCCGTATACAATTATTATATAATTTCATATATATTATAATTCTGTATAAAATTATTTTGTTTATTCCACAAATGTATTCATTTATAACTATCCCTTATCTAGAGTTACTCACTCACTATAACTCATGGTGGTGATTCAAGCATAAAAATGAGGCTGAAAATGTTTACTGGAGGAGACTGATCATCTCTCTCCCTTGAAGCAGCTAGTAGATTAGAACTACCAACCTTTTCATTAACAGTACAACACAACACACTATGTCACTAGAACTCCTTAAAAATTACATTTGAATGCAAATATGAAATGTCCTAATCAAAAGCATTATTAAAATAAATTAATCTCCAGAGTTTTAACTATTTCTAGCTAACTTTTTGTTGTTATGTGCCATTAAGTCACCTGCAACTCATAGTTACCTTATATACAAATAGCTTTGTACCATGCCCTATCCTAAGCCAGTATCATTGTTTCCAACACACCTTATCGGGGATCCAGCACCGACATGTCCGGAGAATTCCGCCAAAAGGAGGCACCAGGTTGAAATGAAGACGCGGAGAGGCTAAATGCTGATGACAAATAGCAAGTTTAATATTCTGGCAAGGGTACACACACACACACACACACACACACACACACACGTCTTAGGAACATGCCTGCAGGGGTAATTGTACTATCTCTTATCTGTCTGAGATGTTGACTGGTAGATCAAACATTCCCAGACCTCAACACAAAACAAGGACATCTTCTGGACAATATGTTTTGACAAACAAAAAGGTACCACATTCATAGAATTCTGAGGCCTTTGGTCACTCCCTTTTCATTAGCATACTGCTTCCTGGAGTTGTTTACTGTAGAAAGGATGGTCAAGCCAAGATCAGTGGTCCTGCTGTTTTCACTATGCATCCCTCATCCTGCTTTGCAGGTTAGCCAGGCCCTGACAACACCTACCCCCAGTACCCCAGTTACTATGCCAATTCATCTCATCTGGGATCTTCCTTTCCAATGCTGTACCTCCACCCTTCAAAACATGATGTTCTTCTCCAAGAATTACTCCCTCCTGGCCACATGTTAAAATATGTCAGAGACAGCTTCAAAATCAATGTTTCCGAGAAGTTTCACCTTCTCCAGGACAAATCTGTTCTCTTGGCAATCCATGTTATGTTCAATACTTTTCTCCAGCAACACAAATCAAAGGCATGATTCTTCTTCTATCATCCTTATTCGTTGTCCAAATCTATGATGCATACATAGCAAGGAATTACAAACTGGACTAGGCACACCTTAATCTCTAGACTGACATCACAGTACTCTACAAACCCTGAAAGCAGAGTTATCTCAATTTTCTAGCTGAGAGGAGTGGGCTTTTCTCTACTTTCACGTGTCTCAGAAAAACCACACAAAGTTCTTAGTTAAAAACAAACAAATAAAAACACATGACTATAATAAATTTTTCTACCTAATCAGACTTGCAGTTTCTCTATTTGATTTTTTTCAGTATTTGTCAAAGTATAGATCAGAATTTATAGAATTTTGTATATAATTATCAATTATTCCAGACCATTTCTTGAGGAGGGGGGGACTGTTTAAAAGAGAAAAGAGAGAAAGCGTGTGGAAAAAGGAAGAGGAAATCCCTAGGACAGCAGAGATTTGTAGGGGATGGAGACGTGAAGGAATAGATAAGGTACACAGGGGACTTGAAGAGACTGGGAGATAGAAGTAATAGATTAATAGCAATTCATTTTATAAAACAAATACACAGAAATGATTGTCTAAAACAAAACACACATGAATGGAATAATGCATATGAATTATTCTGTAAAAGTTAATGACAGTATAAATAAATAATATAAAAAGATGGAAAATTTTCTGGAAATATTTTCATGATTTAAAAAAGAGATACTGCATTGGACAAATCAGATGCCAAGGATCTCTTTAAAACAAGGATGTCTGTTTAAAGATTAAAATGCACCTGGTCCAAGTCATAAATAGTATTATCAGTTGTTTCATTTGGATCCAAAAATTGAGCAAGAAATAAGGAAGTCCGAAAAAGAACTGATGCATTTGAACTGCCTGCAAAATGGATGAGGAGTATTGAATATACCCAGACTATCAAAAGAATAAGCAAATTTACTTTGTAAGAAGTTCATCTTAAATATTTGGTATGTTATAATAAAAAACAAGACCTTG
>NW_006399850.1:13272765-13274117 GCF_000299155.1 Elephantulus edwardii
TCCTCCTCATGGAGTCCAGCCTTCTGAATGATCTGTTCTGCATATAAATTGAAAAGATATAGGAACAGGACACATCCCTGATGCACTCCTTTCCTAATTTTGAACCATGCAGTGTTTCCTTGCTCTGTTCTGAGGACTGTTTCCTGGTCTGTATATAGGTTTCACATTAGCACAATCAAGTTTACTGGGATTCCCATTCTCCTCAAGGTCAGCCACAATTTGTTGCGACCCATACAGTCAATGTTTTTTCATATTCAATAAAACACAGATAGATATTCCTCTGGTACTCTTAGCTCTCTGCCAAATCCATTGACATTGGTGATAATGTCTCTATTGTCAAGACCTCTTTAAACCTAGCTTGTATTTCTGGTAGTTTTCTGTTTATGTACTGTTCTAGTCATTTTTGGATAATCTTCAGCAGGATTCTGCTTCTGTGTGATATTAGTGATATAATTCAATTATTTCCACTCTCGAGTCACCTTTTTTGGAATGGGAATAAAAGTGTATAATTTTGAGATATCTTTAAATTGTAATAATAATAGTGTTACAACACTAAATTCTAAATATAGAAAGGTTCATTTTATTGTTAAAATACTACATGGTCCTTTTCCAAAGTACATTTAAGAAGATTAAACATCTTACTTAAATTCTGTCAATTTGTAAATTTTAGAGTATTTTTCAGGGAGGCAGTCTAGTTTAGGATATAATAACATTTCTCAGAAATATTCTAATATTTTCTTCACTTGATTTAAAAGAAAGTAAGATTGCTAACTCTATGAACAATAATGGACTGAAAACCAGTAACATTGCATAAATGTTGCTGTTAATTCTCTTCACAATTTAACCTAATAGCAATTAACATCATTTGGATAATAGTTCTCATATTCTACTCAAGAACTTAAAGGTTCTTCTTAAGATTTTCCCTCTATGAACTTCGAGGAATGACAATAGTTATAGAAAGGCTTCAGGCCTTTTGTTCACAGGGTCACTATGATTCGTGCTTGACTCAGAGCAATCAACAACAACAAACAACAGCATATTTAAATTGCAGAAAAAAATTTTGCTGTAACTGTTTGTTGTCATAGACCACCAAGTCAACTATAACTTAGAACGAGCCAATGAATAGTTCTGAATCTTGCTGTATCTTAACCCAGCCTCTTCATCTCTGACACATCTAACCCTAATGCCACAGTCACTTCGTTTCTTTCATGTACCCTTTATCTTTCCAAGTATGATGTCCTTTTCCAAGGACTGACCCCTTCTGACAATATGCTGAAATTGTGAGACAGAGTTTCAAAATTCTTGCCTCTAAGGAGCAACCAGTTTTACTTTCTCCAGGACACACCTGTTTG
>NW_006399850.1:13288591-13289681 GCF_000299155.1 Elephantulus edwardii
TGCAGCAAGTGCTTCAGGTCTTTTTCAGTTTCGGCAAGCAAGGTTGTGTCATCTGTATATCATAGGTTGTTAATAAAACTTCCTCCAATCTTGATGCCTCATTCCTCCTCATAAATCTCTGCTTTCCAAATTATCTGTTCCACATGCAGATTGAAAAAGTATGAGGACACGATGCATCCCTGACACTCTCTTTTTTTTTTTTTTATTTTGAACCATGCAGTGTTTCCTTGCTCTCTGGAAAAAAAATAGACCTAGCAAATGGCATCCACAAAAATTCAGGTATGAAAATACTAATCTCTGATGAAATAGATTTCAGAATGAAACCACCATAAAAGATAAGGAAGGGCACTATATATTGATTAAAGGCACAGTAGATTAAGAAGAAATAACTTTAGTCACCATCTATGCACCAAATGATACAACTACAAAACATATAAAATAATGATAAACAGAATTAAATAAATAAATAGGTAGCATGACAATAATGGTAAGAGTTTTAATACACCACTCTCACCAAAGGATAAGTCAACTCTTAAGACATTTAACAAAGGTGCAGAAGATCTAAACTATAGGATCAGCCAATTTGAATTTGTGGAAGTATTACAGATACTTCACCCAACTAAAACTCAATTTATTTTCTTCTCACATGTACATGACACAGTCTCCAAAACTGATCACATATTAGCAAAGCAAGCCACAACTAGTACAGAAACACAGATATAATACAAAGCATATTTTCAGACCACAATTCCATGAAACTACAAATTAACCACAGCTTATAAAACCACCCATGTGAAAGCTAAATAACACCCTGCTTGAACACAGTTGTGTTAGAGAAGATGTAAAGAATGAAATTTAAGGGTTCCTCAAAACAATTGATAATGAAAATACAACACACTAACATACCTCTGGGATGTTAAAGGAGTCCTCACAAAGCAGTTCATAACAGTAGGCAAACACATAAAAAATGAAGAAAGAAGGAAAATTAATGGTCTAACTCAGCACCTCCATCAAATAAAAAAAGAGAATAATCTATTTCATACCCTCTAGGAGAAAATAAATTAAGAGGCACAAGAGCTGAAATAAATAA
>NW_006399850.1:13291051-13292074 GCF_000299155.1 Elephantulus edwardii
CTCTGAAGGAACTGGCAAAAACCACGGGCCCAGGAGTTGAAGGAATACCAATTGACATATTTCAGCAAACATGCTCCCCTGAATGTGCTCATCAGGTTATGCCAAGGAATCTGGAGGAAAACTACCTGGTCAACTGACTGGAGGAGATTTGTGTTTATTCCCATTTCAAAAAATGGTCACCCAACAGAGTGTGGAAATTATCAAATAATATCACTAATATTACACACAATCACAAAATTTCATGTGGGGGGGAAAGAATCAGCATAATTAAAAAAAAACTTTTTGAGGAAAAAATATATTATGTACAGAACATTGAATGACCCAGGAAGCATCAAATGAAGATGGAAATAGTATATGGCGACACTGTCCCAAAAACTACTGGCTAGTACAGAAGAACTTCATGAGATAGCATACAATTGAGAACTATTGTGATGAAGAAGGAAATTCACACTGCTCTGAAAAAATCAACAAAAATTAAGGCCCCAGGAATTGATGAAATATCTATTGACGTATTTTAACAGAGGCAACCCTGGATGTGCTTACCAAATTGTGCCAAGGAATCTGGAGGGTAGCTACCTACCTGGCCATGTGAATTGAATAGATTCATATTTATCCATGCCAAGAAAAGGTGATTCAATGAAGTGTGAAAATTATGGAACAATATCACTAATATCACATATAAGCAAAATCTTGCAAAGATTCTTCCAAAAGTGACTGGAACAGTACATCAACATAAAATTGTCAAAAATACAAGCTGGGTTTAGAAGAGGCTATGACACTAGGGACATCATATCCAATGGCAGATGGATCTTGGATGAAAGCGAACAGTACTAGTGAGATATATATCTATACTTAATTAATTGACTCTGCAAAGGTATTTGACTAGGTGGGTCACAGGTGAGATGAGATGGACTGGCATGGGACATTTTGAGTCGGATGACCATAGGATATATTACTCTGGAGATGAAAAGGTGAGGAAAAATGGAGTTGCTTTCATAGTTAAAAAAGTCATTGCTAGATCCA
>NW_006399850.1:13294589-13317665 GCF_000299155.1 Elephantulus edwardii
ACAGCAACAACAACCTTAAGAAGAATGTGAATGCCAAAATACTAAACTGTGCTCATGCAAAACCTATCCTTAAACTAGGAAGGAATTGTATAAACAGAGCATCAAACATTTCAAGGTTTAAAATCAAGAAAGGAAAATGTCAAGGATGTGAGTTTTCTCCCCGTGTTTTCAATCTATATATAGAACAGATAATTTGTGAGTCTAGATTTTATAAAAAAGAATAATTCATAGGATTTGACCAAGACTTTGTAACAATTTGCATTATGGAGGGGATACAACCTTGGTCACCAAAACTGAGGAGGCCTTGAAGCATTTGTTACAGAACATCAAGGGCTACAGTGCTTACTATGGATTGCATCTCAACATCAAGAAAACAAAGATTCTCACTGCTAGGCCAACTGGCAGCAAGCATTGTGATAGAGACTGAGGTGTTTAATAATTCTGTCTTGCTCAAGTCCACAGTGAATATTCTTGGAATCAGCAGTCAGAAAATTAAAAAACAAGTTGCTTTTGAAAAGACAACAATTTAAATTTTTTGCAAAAAGAAACAATACAAGTCCAGAGACTAAACTGTTGAGTGATCCAGGTCATGGTCTTCTCAAATATTTATTAGGCCTCTCAAAGCTGGCCAAGGATGACAGAATAAGAATCCATGCCTTTGAATTATGGTGCTAGAGAAGAGAAGTGACCATACCATGGACTGCCAAGGGAACAAACAGGTATGTCCTGGAAAGGGTGAAACTTGGTTGCTCCTCAGAGGCAAGGATTTTGAAGCTCCATCTCACATACTTTGGACATGTTGCCCAAAAGGACCAGTCCTTGGAGAATGACATCATGCTTAAAAGGATAGGGATTAAGAGACCCTAGAGGAGATGAATTGACACAGTGACTATGGCAATGGCTTAGGATTGAGTAGGGTTCAGAGGTATTGCTCATATGGGTCATTATAAGTTGCAATCAATTTGATGGTGCACAACAACAACAACAGTAATACCAACATTAACATTTTAAAAATGTACAGCACACTATATTTTTGTTAAAAAAATCTATCAAATGATTTCATTTTCTTAAACATACAACTAAGCCTTATTTTCCAGCTCTCACTTTGCTCCACATGACCCTTTTGCATCTAGGGATGGGTATATGAAAAATTAATACCAATAGAATATTAGATGTATTTCTTGAATTCTGAGGCTGTTAAGAGTAGCTGTGCCTTCTTTATGTTTTTAGTTTATAATATGCAATGTTGGGATAGATTTTAAAAAGATAAAGTTGCATGAAAAGAGAGTATGAGTTCCTGACTCCTTTGAGACATTTCCTCTAGGAAAGCCATACAAGTTAGCAGCCTGTGATAAATGTAACATTGGCAGGAAGCAAAATTTTGCTGTTTAAAGATATTTTCTTAAAATAGCATGGAATGCTATAAAACTTAAACATCACTAAAATGAAATAAAATATTTGCTAATTGTGGAGATGCCTATGCCTTTTCTTCTATTTTTGCAGTTGGAAAGCATTAAAACATGCGAACAAGATTCATTAATAATACCTGGTGACAGGAATGCAAAGGTTGGGAAGAAGGAAGAAGGAACAGTAGTCTTTAATTATGGACTTGATGACAGAAATGAGGCTGGATAAGACAAGACATAATTCTGTATATTCTATGATTTATTCATTGCAAATAGCTTTTATAAGAGCACAAATGGTGACTATATGCGTGGAGCTCACCTGATCAGCTGCCTATCTGCCTATATAAGAATTAGATTGATTACATAGGCAGAAAAAAAATCACTGGAGATGTTCAATATCAGCTATGAAATCTATACCATGTGTGGATTGTGGACTAAATGCTCAACTACTCAGAGGCAAGTTCAAACTGAAACTAAAAAAAAAAATTAACACAAAATCACAAGAACCAAAATTTGAGCTTAGGTTTATCTCACTTGAATTTAAAAATCCACACAGGTTCAAGTTTTAAGAATTGAACAAAGACCGAACGAGTGTGGGAGGATATAAAGAGTATCATTCTTGAGAATGTAAAAGATTATTACAAAGACAGAGGAGGAAGAAAACGCCTAGATGAATGTCATAAGAGTCTCTGACTATTACACCAGAACACCAAGAATCCAAATCAAAGGGGAAAAAAATCAGGAAGTTAAGGAGATGAACAGAAGATTTCAAAAGGCAGATCAGGAAGATAAAGCAAAGTACTATAATAAATTGTGCAAAGAACTAGAGTTAGAAAATCAAAAGGGATGAACTTGCTTAGGATTTCTCAAGTTGAAGGAACTAAAGAATACATTTAAGTCTTTAGTATAAATACTTAAAGATGCTATGGATAGAATAATTAATGATCTAGGAAGCATCAAAAGAAAATGGAAGGAGTACACCAAGTTATTCTACCAAAAAAAATTGTCTGACACAAAGAATGCCATGATAAAAAAGATTAAATCAAGAGGCAATGGTGAGGAAGGAAAAAATTAATTCTTTCTCTGAAGGAGTTGGCAAATAAAGAAGTCTAGGAATTGACGTAATTTCAACTGACATATTTCAATAAAGAGTTGACATTATGGATGAGCTCACCAAATTATGCCAAGAAATCTGGAGGACAGCTACCTGGCCATCTGAATAGAGAAGATAATATATTTATTTCCAATAAAAAAAGTGATCCAGTAGTCTATGGAAATTATCAAACAATATCACATGCAAGCAAAATCCTGCTGAAGATTATCTAGAAATGACTGGAACAGTACATTGACAGATAACTTCCAGAAATACAGCCTGGGTTTAGAGATATCCTAGTCAATGTCAGATGAATCTTGGATGAAAGCAGAAAATACCAGAAGAGTATCTATTTGTTTTTCATTGACTATGCAATGGCATTTGACCCTATGAATCACAACAAATTGTGGTTAACTTTGAGAAGAATTGGAATCTCAAAACTCTCAATTGTGCCCATGGGAAGTCTAATCTTGGACCAGAAAATAGTCATCAAAACAGAAGAAAATACTGCATGATTTAAAATCAAGAAAAAAACTTTTGTTATAAGACTCTTGTATGAGATGGTATTATAAAATGTTCCAAGTTGGTAGGCTTCTTCCCCTCCCTGTTGGAAAAAGTTTTTGATGTACAAATGGCTTTAATCTTTAGAAGGTCCCATGCACCAGTTTTATCTTTAGGCGGTGCATTTCTGGCTGTATTTGGCAGTCTTTTATACCTTAGACTAGCATTTCTAAGCTTGATCCCAGTTTGTCTCTTATGAATGTTATGGTTTGGGGCTTTACTCCCAAGTGGCTGATCCATCTTAAGTAGATTTTTGTGTATGGTGTGAGGTGTAGATCCTATTTCAGCTTTCTGCAGGTCAAAATCCAGTTTTTCCAGCACCATTTTTTGAAGAGGTTGTCATTTCCCCATTTGATAGCTTTGATTTCCTTGTCAAATATCAGTTGACCATAGATAGCTGGGTCAATTCTGGGTTCTGAATTCTGTTCCTTTGGTCTATGTGCCTGTCATTGTATCAGTACCATGCTGTTTCAGTTACTACTGCTGTGTGGTAGGTTTTGAGGTCAAGGAGAGCTATAATTCCAACCTCATTTTTGTTTCTCAGAAGTGTTTTGCTATTTGAGGTATCTTGCCTTTCCAAATACATTTGATAATTTCCTTTCAAACTCCTTGAAAAAATGAATTTGGTATCTTAATTGGGATTGCACTGAGCATGTAGATTGCTTTTGGTAAGATTGTCATTTTCATGATATTGAGTCTTCCTAGCTATGAACAGGTCAGTATTCCTGGGCCTTCACAAGAAAAATACTGATAACCCAATTACAAAATGGGCAAAAGACATTGAAAGAATTTTCACAGAAGAAGATATTTGAATGGCAAACAGACACATGAAGAAATTCTCCAAATCATTGGCAATAAAAGAGATGCAAATCAAAACCACAATGAGATACCATCTCACTCCAGTCAGAGTGGCAAAGTTTAACAGGGCAGCAAGTAATAAATGTTGGAGAGGATGTGATGAGAAAGGAACTCTTATACACTGTTGGTAGGATTGTAAAATAGTACAATCATTCTGGAAGGCAATTTGGTGATTCCTCATAAAGCTGAACATAGAAATTCCATATGATCCAGCTATTCCACTACTTGGAATATACCTTGAGAAAATGGCAACTGAGGCGCAGAGATTTGTACATCAATGTTCATAGCAGCATTATCCACCATCGCAAGAACATGGAACAGCCTACACGTCTAACCACAAATAAATGGATTGGGAAATTATGGTACATTTGCACAATGGAATACTATGTAGCATGCACAAACAATGATTTTGTAAATTATTACCTTAGTTGGAAGGGACTGAAGAGCATTATGCTGAGTGAACTAACTCAGTACCACCAGGATAAATATTGTTTAAAAATTACAAATATTGTAGAATAAGGATTCAAGAGGGGTGGGAGAGGTTGGAAGCAGAGGGATGTGGATGTACAGGCAGAGCGAAGATTAATAATGGGATTGTATAATTTGATGGTTGGGGGTGAGGGAAATGGAAAGAATTTGTTGTTTAAAACAATGTATTCAAATTTTTTTAAATAAACGAGTAGAAAATTTTTTAAAAAGTCAAGAAAAAATTGCATCTGCATAACTTTTTAAAAGTCAAGAAAAAATTGTATCTGCATAACTTTTTAATTTGTATGTGGAAGAGATCGTTTGCAAGTCTGAATTTTATTAGAAGGATTGTGGCATTAGAATTAGAGATTCATTAACAATTTGTGTTATGCATATGACACAATCCTGCTTGTCAAAACGGAGGAGGACATGAAGCCTTTGTTACAGAAGGTCAATGTCTTCAATATGGATTGCAGTCTTCAATAGGGATTGAAACTCAACCTTAAGAAAACAAAGATTCTCACTACCAGGCTAACTGGTATCAGTTGAGATTGTTAACTATTTCATCTTGCTCAGATCTATAAATGACACTCTCAGAATTAAAAAAACTAATTACATTAGAAAAGTTTCTTTTTTAGGGACCTTTCGAGAATGCTGAAGAAGAACAATGTCAGTCTGATCCGAGCCATGGTCTTCGCAATTACTTGTTATGCATCAGAAAGCTGGACAATGACTAAGGATGACAGAAGAAAAGTCAATGGCTTTAAGTTGTAGAGGTGAAGAAGAATACTGAACATACAATGGACTGTAAGAAAACAAATATGTCTGCCTTGGAGGGGGTGAAACCAAGTTTCTACTTGGAGGCAAGAATTTTGAAGCTCGATCTCAAATAGTTTGAGCATATTTCCAGGAAGACAGTCTTTGGAGAAGGACATTATGCTTGGAAGGGTCGAGGGTCGACACAGGAAATGAAGACTAAATAGGAGAGACTGACACAGTAACTGGAGTGATGGGGGGTGAGTGTGTTTGAGAGAATGAGATTGGCTTAGGATAGGGCTGGGTTCATAAGGATGCAATGAGTCACAGTTGACTGGATGGCACAATGCAACAACAAAGACATGCCTATTAACATGATTTATTTTTCAGTAATACTTGAGATTTAATATCTATCATCAATGTAGGCATTTTTTCCCCTAAATTGTCTGCTTTTTTTTAAAAAAAAAGCTTTGCAATTTAATTTTCTCTTTAATTAAAAACAAAATAGTATCTGGGTATCCAAGTTTTATCAAATTATCTTTCCTAGCCAAAGGACAAACTATTTTATGCTGAAGTAATTATCATCTTAAGGGGAGAGAACGCTATGTAGATAGGTGTGTGTGAATATGTGAATGAGGCATGTAAGCCTATCCACAAGAGGATTAGCTATCTACTCTTCCACAAGGGGATTGGCCAGTCTCATCATGCTACAAGTGGATTGGCTAGTCTCATCATTGAATTGAGCAAGACAGTGAGACACAAACAGACCTCTGGTTCCACTGAAGAGACAACAAGAGAATGTAGAATGACCTCTTGCTCCAGTGACACCAATGGCAACAATACGAACAGATGAACTGGAGACCTGACATGAGAACTGAGAACTTATTTGGACAACTAGGGATGGGAAGCCAATATTGATAGGATTGAGAACTAGGAAACATTAGCCTGGGGGCCTGAGGCTTGGGGATGAGATGTCTGTGCTCACATTTCGGGAGCAATCTTGACTGTATTCTCTTATTAAACTGGATTTATAACCTTTTTACTTATCCAATATGATGATGAGTTATCACACTCTACTTTGAACCAGCAGAGTAGTAGGACTGATGTTTAGATGAGTAGAAAAATGTATGGGAGAGTGGGAGACATATCTGACCTCATAAGAATTGGTTTGTGTTAATGTCGCTGTTGATGGGGACAATTTCCCTTTGTGAAGTTGTTTTGGGTCCCAGGTGGCCCTTGTTCCTTTTACAGAGCAAAACTGCAATTAAATATTATTTATGAAAAATCTCTAAATTAATAAAATAATTGGGATGATGTTACTCTCATCACTCTTCCTTCTACGTCTCCTTAATATCCTAGAACAAATATTAATACTATTTTCTAAGCTCCCCCCCATTTTCAACTCATCTATGCAGGTTTGTGTTCCCCCAAGTACTTCAGTATTAATCAATGTCCAGGCCAAGTATATTCTCCAGAAGTGATAACACTTGAACTGAGTCTCCATTTCAAATACAGACATAGATTTCATCCTATCAAATAGATGTCCACCTCTTAAAGGATATTTTTAATATGCCTTTAAGCCAACTTTGACAAAGAATCAAAATGCATGCAAGTATCAAACTTCAAAATATAAAGTCAAATTAAAAAATCAAAAGCTGAATAAATAGCATAAAAAATAAACAGTGATTCATTACTTGAGTTCTAATGTTTTCTAATGTAAATTCATCTAGTAGAATTTGAAGTAATTAATATGGTAATTATGTGATATTAATTTAGAAGGATATTTCTTCACAGGGATTTAAATGAGTTTCTAGATGCAATTTTATTAAGACTGTTTCTAGATAATCTTTATCTTCCTGAAATACAATTTTATATTTCCTAAAGTTTATGACAAGTAATAATACAAATCAAACAAGGTTAGCAAAAAATCAAGCAAGCTTTGAGTAATATTAATGATTTTTCCTTTCGGTCACCTTTCTGAAACAGGATAGCCATCATTCAAAAGAAACAAAAAGTCATATAAGCTAGGGCTCTTTTAGACTAAGGGGAAAATAGTTTTGTGACTTTGGATCAGTTTCTTGACTAATTTAGTTAGGCATCCCCACCTTAGGATTAAAATATGAGAGATAAAGAAAAATGCCCATTGTTTTCTCCAGCAATTGTATTTAAATCTATATGTAATCGAATTTGGAAGCAGGAGTGGCATCAAATTCCTAAACAACATTCCTCTGGAAACTCTATGAACTTTGACAAATGACTATAGTTATAGAAAGGCTCAGTCCTTTTGTTCACAGGGTTGCTGTGAGTCATGTTCAACACAACACCAACCACCAACAACAACATAATTGAATGATTTTTCTGTGTTCAAATGGAACATAGAAAGAGCCAACAAGGACCAAACAGTGATTATCACTTTATCCTGGAACTTCACAACAAGGATTTTGTAATAAGGAGGAGTAAACACATGCTCCAGGGAGCACCAGTGGCCTGGTGGCAAGAACCTGCGATGCAATTCCAAAGGCACACAGTTTGAATCCACCAGCTGCTCTGTGGGCAAAGCATGGGCAATCTCATCCTTTGTGACTAACTGCCTCTGAAAACCCACCAGAGTGTCAGCTATGGGTCAGTTTTTGTACAACACAATGGTACAACACAACAATAGCAAGACACACACGCTTACCTGTGTACATGCAGACACACTCACACACACCATGGCACACCAAACCTATTTAATGCCTTGCTGATCTTAGACAGTATATGTTTATATTCTTCCTGTTTCTTTGGTTTTGATTTTTTTGGGGAGGAACTCTTTATGTTTTAATCTATATACAATAAATTCATTTGTTCTGGTGTTCTGTGAGGTTCCATATCATTCCATCTTGAAACCACAGTCAAGTTATGTAAGAGTTCTATAAATTGAAGAAAATTAGCTAATCTGTCTCTTTGAAGTCACTCCACCTAATCTTGAGCCCTGAAAATCACTGACCTTTCCTCTAACCTTAAAGTGATACCTGTTCGAAAATGTCACATATATGGAATCATACATATCTTTTGAAGTATCTTTTTGGATTCTGGCTTCTTTTCTTCACAAAATTATTTCATTGCTTGAATGTTTCATAATTTATTTGTTCATTTAAATATGAAGAAAATTTGAGTTGTTCCTAGATTTTTTTAAATTAAAGTGAAGTTGATATAAATATTCACTATAGGTTTTGTGTGAGTTTAAACTTTTTTACTTTCCTTCAGTAAATAACTAGGGTTAGGCTTGCTGGATCATACAATACGTATACATTTAACTTTATTTTGAAAAATCTAACTGCTACTCTCTGGAGTAATTTTACTGTTTTGCATTTAACCAACACAGTATAAGATTCTATTTGTTCTTTATCACCACTAACATTTTATATTGCCAAGTTTTTTTTAATCTAGTGTAGTAAATATATAATGGTAGCTCATTATGATTTTTATTTCCCTAATGATTAATGAGCCTAAGTATCTTTTCATGTGGGATTAAATAACACAATGGCTGCAACAATCGGCTCAGACACAGCATTAATTTTGAGAATTGTGCAGAATTGGGGACTGGTTTATCCAGTTGTACATAAGATCCATAACAGTTGGAGAGACTTTACGTTTAACAACAACACATCTTTTTTGTTGAAGTATGCATTTAAATATTTTCTGAATTTTTAATCAGGTAGGTTTTCTTATTATCTCTGAATACTGTATACATACAGGGAGACCTGGTGAAGGAGGGTGGTCAAGCATTTGGCTGCTAACTAAAGGTCTCCAGTTTGAACTGACCAGCTGTTCTGTGGAAGAAAAGATCTAGTAATTGGGCGAGCTCTGGTGGTCTAGTGTCAAGAAGCTGCACTGCAGTCCCAGAGGTGCAATGTTTGAATCCATCAGATGCTCTACTGGAGAAGGAGGGGTAATCTCCTCTTGTACCAGTCAGATCTGATTTGACGGTACACACACACAAAATAATAATAAAAAATAAAAAGACAAAAAAAAAAAAGATCTAGCAATCAGCTTTGGTAAATATCATAGTTGTAGAATCCCAGTAGAACAGTTTCTTCTACCTATACTGTCTCGTGTGTGTGTGTGTGTCTCATGTGTGTGTGTGTGTGTGTGTGTGTGTGTGTACACTAACAATTTCAAACTCTTTAACAATTAGTTAGAACAGACTTATAACTGAGCCTCCAGTAGGATTCCAGAGGCCATAAATCACACAGAAGGAGATAGACCATCTTTCTCTTGTAAATCCTCTGGTGTATTTGAACTGCCAAAGGAACACTTTCTTCTTCTTTGGGTTAGCAGTACAACTCCCTAGACTATAACGCAGCTGACCAGACCCTGCTTCTTTACCAGGGCCAGAGCCAAGAAGCTTTGGACAAGCTAACTGGAGGACAAGGGTAGCCAGGCAAGACTAAAAAACACCACATGGTTCAAAATCAAGAATGTTGTACACCAAAGTAGCATCCTATCTCCCTATCTTCTCAATCTATATGCAGAGCAGACCATCCTGGAGGCTGGGCTCTATGAGGAGGAATGTGGCAAAAGGATTGAAGGAAGACTCATCAGCAACCTGTGTTATGCAGAGGACACAAGCTTGCTTGCCAAAACTGTGGAGTATGTGAGGCATTTGATGCAAGGACTGAAGCCTTCAGTATGAATTGAAGCTCAACATCAACAAAAGAAAGATTCTCACCACTGGGCCAACTTATAGATGGAGATTGAAATTATTAACAGCTTCAGACTGCTTGGCTTCACAATCAACACTCTTAGTACCAGCAGCAAGGAAATAAAAAGGTGAATTGCACTGGGAAAGTCTGCTGTCAGAGACCTTTCCAGAGTACTGAAGAGCAAAAATATCAGTCTGGAGATTAAGATTAGACTGATCTTGCGATGCATCAGAAAGCTGTACAGAGACTAGGAATGATAGAAAGAGAATTGATGCCTTTGAGCTGTGGAGCTGGAGAAGAGCATTGGATATACTATGGAAAACTAGAAGAATAAACGAGTTCTTACTAGAGAAGGTCAAACCAGAGTATTCTTTGGAGGCAAGATTTCTGAAGCTCAATCTGACATATTCTGGGCATGTTGCAAGTTGGGACCAGTCCTTGGAAATAGACTTTATGCTTCGGAGGTTAGAGGGGCTGTGCCAGACAGAAAGACCCTAGATGACAAGGATTCATTCATTGACTGGGATAATGGGGTTAAGGATGTTAGAAACAGTAAGTTTGGCTCCGGATAAAACAGATTTAGAGCTGTTGTACATAAGATCACTCTAAGTTGCAAGTGACTTGAGGGCCCATAACAACAGAGTTTTGTAACACTGACCTAAAGCCTCTAGGCTGAAGATCAAAGGGTATGTATGCATGCTTTAGAAGCTATCCTGACTAAAGAATTACATCCTATTTCAAACCTGAATTGTAACTTAATTTCCCTAGTATACCCTATACATTTGAGTATGATTCTGTGAGTCTGTGTGGCGATCCACAGATTATCTGACCCTGCAGTAGAGCAGCGAGAGTTACAGGAGTGATAGTTGATGTTTGAATTTGTCTAAGGTGGTACAGGAAGAAATATGTGAGCATGTCTGCTTCATGGGTGTCAAATTATGGTATGGATGTTATTGATGGGGATTGGTTTCCATTCTGGAGTTAGTACAGGTTAGTCATTCCTTTAGGTACAATGAAACAACACATGAGCAACAGCCTGTGATAAATGAGCAACAGCCTGTGGTAAATGAGCAACAGCCTGTGGTAATGAAGGAAGAAGTTCAAGCTGCTCTGAAGGAATTGGCAAAAAACAAGACCCCAGGAATTGATGGAATATCAACTGACATATTCAACAAAGAGACTCTGCCCTGGATGTGCTCATCAAGTTGTACCAAGAAATCTGGAGGACAATTATCTGGCCTACTGACTGGGAGAGATCTATATTTGTTCCCATTCCAAAGGAAGGTGACCCGACAGAGTGCTGAAATTATTAACAGTATCTTAATATCACATGCAAGCAAGATTCTGCTGCAGATTATCCAAAACAACTGGAACAGCACATCAACAGAGAAGTGCCTCAAGTGCAGGCTAGGTTTAGAAGAGGCCATGATACTAGGGACATTATAGCTAATGTAAGATGGGTCTTGGCTGGAAGCAGGGAGTACCACAGAAATGTATATCTGTATTTCATTGATTATGCATCCTATCTCCATACCTTTTCAACCTATATGCAGAATAGAATATCCGGGAGGCTGGGTTCTATGAGGAGAAATGTGGGGTCAAGATTGGTGGACGATTTATCAACAATCTGTGTTATGCGGATGACACAACCCTCCTTGCTGAAACTGAAGAGGACCTGAAGCGCCTGCCGCAGAGTGTCAAGGACTGCAGCCTACAATATGGATTGAGGCTCAATGTCAAGAAGACAAAGATTCTCACCACTGGACCAATTGGCAGCATCAGGATGGATGGTGAAGAGATTGAGATTGTACACAGCTTTAGTTTGCTTGGCTCCACAGTCAATAGTCTTGGCACCAGCAGCCAGGAAATTAAAAGGTGCATTGCCATGGGAAAGTCTGCTGTTAGGGACCTCTCCAAAGTACTGAAGAGCAATGGTGTCTCTCTGGAGACTAAGGTGCGTCTGATACAGGCTATGGTCTTCGCAACCACTTGTTATACATCAGAGAGTTGGAAAATGACCAAGGAGGATAGAAGGAGAATTGATGCCTTTGAGCTGTGGTGCTGGAGAAGAGTATTGAGAATACCATGGACTGCTAGGAAAACAAACAGATTTGTCCTGGAAAGGGTTAAACCAGGTGGCTCCTTGGAGGCAAGGATTCTGAGGCTCCATCTAACATACTTTGGACTTGTTGTGAGGAGAGACCAGTCCTTAGAGAGGGACATCATGCTTAGGAGGGTGGAGGGACAGCGCAGGAGAAGAAGGCCCTCTATGAGGTGGATTGATTTAGTGACTGGGATAATTGGGATGGGAGTGTCAGAGACAGTGCGGTTGGCACAGGACAGAGAGGAGTTTAGGGCTGTTGTACATAGGGTCGCTATGAGTCGCAAGCGACTCGACGGCACATAACAACAACAACAACTTGCAAAGACATTTGACCGTGTGGATCACACCAAACTGTGGCTAACTCTGAGAAGACTGGGAATCCCAGAACAATTGATTGTGCTAATATGAAGCTTATACTTAGACCAGAAGGCATTTGTTAGAACAAAGAAGGAAACACTGCATGTTTCAAAAAAGTGAAGAGTATACACCAGGAGTGTGTTCTACCTTCATAACTTTTCAAATTATATGCAGAACAGATTATCTGGGAGGCTGAGCTCTATTAAGAGAAATGTAGCATCAGGACTGGAGGTAGACTCATCAACAATCCGCATTATGTGGATGACATAACCCTGCTTTCTGAAACTGAGGTGAACCTGAAGCACTTGCTACAGAAGGTCAAGGACTACAGGTTTCAAGATGGATTGAAGCTCAACATCAAGAAAAACAAAGATTCTCACCACTGGGCAGAATGGCAGCATCATAATATAGGATGAAGAGATTGATATTGTTAATAGCTTTAATTTGCTTGGCTCCACAATTAACACTCTTGGTATCATAAGCCAGGAAATTAAAAGATTAATTGCATTGGGAAAGTCTGCTGTCAGAGACCTCTCCAAAGTACTGAAGAGCAATAATACCAGTCTGGAAACCACGTTGTGACTGATCCAGGTCATAGTCTTTGCAACTGTTTGCTATGCATCATAAATCTGGACAATAACTAGTGATAATCGATGGAGAATTGACACCTTTAAGCTATGGTGCTGGAGAAGAGTGTTGAATTTACCATGGACTGCTAGAACAAACAGGTTTGACCTAGAGAGGGTGAGACAAGGTTGCGATTTGGAGACAAGGATTCTGAAGCTTCACCTGGCATACTTTGGACATGTTGCAAGGCAGGACCAGTTATTGGATAGGGATGTCATGCTTGGGAGGGTGGAGGAAGACCCTCAATAAGATGGATTGATTGAGTGACTGGGGTAGTGTGGGTAGGTGTGTTAGAGATCGTGAGATTGGCAGAGGATAGATCAGGGTTTAGGTCTGTTGTACATAGACTTGACAGCACATAACAACAACAACAACAATGGAGGTTAGTCATAGCTGCTCTTACACTGGGCAGAAAATCTTTACAAGGATACTGATGCAAGATTTGGCTATTAAATAAATATTTATAAATATTGAAAGAGTGACATTGGAATTCATGAAGTAGAATTCTTGGCTTGCAAATAATAAGAAAGTTGAAAGTGCTTTGAAATTTTATGGCAGCTACTAGTTGTAACTAAGGGGTCAATAATGACCATGATTGTGTATGGGTAATATAAGGACATTGGTTATCCATCCCACACCTTTACAATACCAGAATAAAAAGGTTATGTACTGGCTAATTTGTTAGCATTTATATCACATTTCAAATCAGTTCATGAAAGATAAGTGCAGTCACTGCATAAAGAATTAAAAGTTAAAAACAGTCTTGGGCTCAATAAAACAGAGTTGTTATCCCTGAAGTCTCCCCCTAGTGCACATGTCCTGTGTTTCTACAACTTGCACAGATAGGTGATTTTCTAGAAATGAGCTATTAAAGGAATGTAGTATTGCTTGAAATCCTTTCAATGGAATAAGATGAGATAAGGAAAGAAGCAAGAAGGGATAAATATAGGGGTGTGAAGAGTATGCTTAGATTCACGCTGGTCACTAAAGGATGGCTTTGTGATGTCCATTGTGTTGTTAAATTACTAAATCCTTTGGACAAATAGAATATAAAGATCCATAAGCCAAATATCTTACAAGAATTACTGCATCATTTATTAGGTCAACTACAAGGAAAATCATGAACTATTACTCCTTTTTAAACATCTTTAGCTTTATTTCATTTCAGGAAAAATACAAAGGGAGAGTGATTAATGCAGCATCAGAGAGAAAATGTCAGAGATCTATCCCCTGTGGTCCTCCAATCCTACTCTCTGTCTCTATTATTCAGGAAGAAACAAGACTACCTGTTTCATTCTAGCATGCTGACAGCTCTCCTAGCTGAGCTAATAGATTGTAAAGTCAGTCTTAAATACATTAGACAACGAATACAGTTGTATATCTTGTTTCTGAGAATCCTAATAATTAAACTTGAATGTGCGCCATCCCTGAAGATTTTTTCCCCCTTTTAAGTCTCATTGAATTTGGTTTCTTCAAATGAAATTACATTTTCAAGAATATTTATACTAATAGATTGCAAACTCCTTAAAGATAGAGGCTATTTACCTTTTTCTTACAGCCTCTGAATCTATAAAAGTTCTATCTACACTGTCACACCCAGCAAATCCATAAGGAAAAGCAAGGCAAAGAAAGGAAAAGGGAGACAATCCTGTTGTAAAATAATTATTAGGTGGAGTTTCAGAAGTAAATATTATACCTCTTTCTGCTCAAGGAATGTTAAAAGTTAAATAAAGATTTCTACTTTGATTTAACCATGAATATGAGTTTATTTCAAATACAGAAAACGTATGATATCATAACACATCATTTCAGAAGCTTAGTGTTATTATAGTCTCTGCCCTCATGTCATTATTGCTAATGACATGATTTAAGGAAATAACCACTGCTTCTATTTTATAAACTGTATTGGGTTATTCTGTCCAAATATATATTCACCTTAGCATTTCTAATATTTTTTAAAACTATTTTAAAAGTCTATTAAAAGACAATATTAAAAAGTACGGGCCAGCATTATCCACAATCCCATTTCCTTCAGATTATCACATTTTATCTTTTATCTATTTCTTTACTGAATTTTATCTTCATGTTTTGCATTACTGATATTTTCATATTCTTTTATAGCTTGGCTTTTTAACCAATATCATTAAGATATATTAAGATTCTTTCTAAATACCAGAAACAATTTATGTTCCTATAGACAGCAAATGAAAGACACCTTATCACACATCTAAATGCAAAATGATAGGAAATCCAAAATATCTGTTCATTGAAATTAATAAAAAATTACTTAAAAATAAAAAAGAAGTCTTAATTATTGATAAGTTTATACAAATAAGACGTGTATTATTGTAACTATTTCAGAAAAAAAACAAACCAAACACCCTGCTGATATACCTTAAAAATCAAAAGACCTAGGTTTTTCAAATCCAATCTCAAAATAAACAAACTCACTACAACTGCACAGAATTGTCTGCGACTTCTTAATGCTGCATTCTCTATATCACCTTCTAGGTACCTTGACCTGTGTGTGCTTTCCAATATGTTGTAAGTCACCTGCACCTAGCTAACTCCTGGCTTGTTCTTCACAAGAAAGGAATTTCTGATTCCCTTGATTTTCTAGCCCACACTAAGTTGCATAATGGCAGTGAGTCTGTCTGAGGGACAGTTGCTCACATCTACTCTCACTGTTAGGAAATTAAATAAAACTCATTGCCATCAAGTTGGAAATTACCATTAATTGACTCTCCTTCGGGTTTCCAAGCCTGTAAATTGCACGTGGGATTGACCATCTTTCTCCTACAGGGTTGCTTATGAATTCGAACTACCAGAAGGGCATGGCCTTTGGGTTAACAGCAAAATTCTATGTGAACTACATCACTTGAGCTCTCTTATTGTTAGAAAATACTGCTTTAAAAATTATGGAGGCTGAAGTGGCTGGTAAAGAAACCTTGATTTTCACAAAGATAGGGTACTGCATCCAACAATAAGTTACTCAACTGAAAATTACAGGATCACACAAATCATGATTTTCAAAGGATACAAAGAAACTGCGTACATATTTACAAGGCTCACTTGACTTCACAAAGCACAAAAAAGGACAAATTTTGTATATGTATTGATTTTTAAAAAAAATGTTATTAATGATTGTTAATGCTATATATATATGTATATATATTTACAGCATATTCTTTCCATTTATTTTTTTCCCCATGATATTTCCGGGATGCCTCCTTCCCTTATGGAAACTGATTTGGTGCCACTGAACTTTTTTTTAAGGTATATATGCCCTTTCAGTTAGTTGCTTGAACATACTATAACTGGAACATCAGCATCCAGAAGTACAACAGAGGCAAAAATGTGTACTACACATGTCCTTCCAGTCATTCAAAAGATATTAGTGGGTAACAATGGATATTGTGCTGGTTAGGTGCCATCATGTCAAGATGACTCAACAATCCTATGAACAACATATCTGAACCCTGTCCTAGACTGTGTCATCTCATGATTCCTGACGTATTCAAGCCCATTGCTGTAGCCACTGTGTCAATCTCGTTAAGAGCCATCTTCTCTTTTGTGTGCTTAGAGCAAGCAAGTATCATCAATTTTCAACCTCACTTACTCTCCGACATAGGAGATGTACTTACAGGTGATAGCTGATATGAGATTTGTAAGTCATTTAGCAAATTAATGAACCCACAAGCATCAGGGAGACTCTGACTTACCTTGGAGAAGAGAGTACAGCAGACAGTTGTAGGAATAAAGTCTTAACTTATGAGGAAACAGCATTGGTGGCTGGTGGACACAGAGAGATACACAGGCAGTTGATTTCTGAAGGCCAGGCTCTGAGTAGCTAGATGACTGAGAACAGTTGCACTGGCAGTCAATGAAGGAGGATAATATCCATCTTGATTGTTTTTATCCTCAGGTGGCTAGAAACAAACAGAAAAAGTAAAGCTGTTTAATCTAAAATCCAGACACCTGAGTCAATGGCGGATCCCTGATGATCCTCCAGTCAGAAGTGACCATATATTTTAACGTGGCTCAGAGGGCATGTTAACGAAGTATGCCCAAATTCTCAGTCAAAAAGTTCAAACTCAAACTCATTGCAGTAGAGCTGAAATCAACTCATGGGAGACCTCCAATGGGTTTCTGAGATTCTAATTTGTATGGGAAGAGATTATATTTCTCCCAGAGGGTGCTGCTAGTAGATTCCATTAGAAAGGCGTCACTTTAGGATAAGCAGTGCAACTCCTTACAGACTACATCACCAGAGTTCCTTCAATTCTAGATAGGGTAAAAAGAAAAGCTACAAAATACACTACTGGTAACAAGGAATAAAGACATGAAAAAGTTAAGACCGGGGCTACTTCCAGGTGGCAATTTGATTATGTTGATTTTTTTCTTTCTTTTTTTAATCACTTAGCAATTCAGGTGGAGTTTTCCCACCTTATCCTTTAATCATGCAATTGCTAGCATCTGTAAGCATGCTTTTCACAGAAGAATTTGTAAAGAGTATTGTTATAGTTCCTTCATTGGTAGATGATCCACGGACAGCAAGATAGTAAATGAACATTAGAGTGGCATTATATTAGTTATTTGCCAATAATTATTTACCCTAAAACTGTTTTGAAGATGTGCTATACCTGCATCTGTTATCTTTCCTTTTCAGCTTTCTCTTCCATATGGCACTTAATTGTTTGAAGGAGAAATTCATAAAGCTTTTTTGACCAAAACGGAATGATCAAATTAAAGTCAGTTCTTGCTCAATTAAACTGGTCTTTTACTTGCTTCCCTGCCTGACACTTCATATTTGATTAGTTGCAGAAACAATACAAATCTTTCACATGTTTTTTCTTCTCAATTTTCCACATTACAGCTATGATCTCTGAGGTAGGAGAACTTATGAATCCAAACACAGAGATAATAAGCTTCAGACCATTGCTTCTGAACCCATTACTTCAACATTTTTTAAAATCCTAAACCCTTGTTATCTAATAAAGCTAATAAAAACAAAATTCTAGAGTAGAATTGATATTTTTTCGTGGTTTTGGTTAGTATTATCCCACTTAGGTAAACATATTGGTAGATAAGTTTAAAATATGCTTAAAACAATGTATTTTAAAGTTTAGTTCTCTACTTTTCAATAAATCTGCTTAAGGAAGAGACAAAGTCACACCACACTCATTGCTGTTGGATTGAATCTGACTCATAGCTGACCCCCCACCAGTTTTTCAAGACTGTAAATTGTTGCAGAAGAGTACTATTCATATTTCTCCTTTTTTTCCATATTTCTCCTTTTAAGAGACTGATGAACTTCAACCACCAACCTTTGGGTTAGCAGTCCAACACACAAGGTACTATGCCACCAGGGTTCCAATAAGGAAAAATGTTGCACCATAATTCTCTCAATTCCATGTCTACCAAAAATAGAGAAAAATATTCTGGTAGCTGTTTCTTGAAGAAGATATGAGTCTTCCTTCTTGCTACATGTTAAATAATCACCATTCATGCCTAAGAACTGTTCATATCTTAATTTGCGAAAAGATCGTTTAATTTTCTACAATCTGGTCCTACTATCTTGTTGTTGTTAAGTGCTGTCGAGTCGTAGGCGACTCATAATGACCCTATGAAAGAAAGTTGTCAATAGTTGCATGACTTTCACCCTTTCTCCAGGTTAATAGGGTTTTCAAAGGCAAGCTACTTATGGAAGTGGATGCCACTCCTGCTTCTGAGCTTGTTCTAATCAGGAGCTCCACCAAACACTGTCTACTATGGGTAACCATTATCACATTTGACACATCCATGTCACAGTGTTCAGCTTCATAGCGACCACGAGTTACCTTGGTATGGCAAGTAAACATGCCAGGGCTATAAGGCCTAGAAGATTGTTTGACCAAAAACAATGAAAAACAGGCTTGAGGAACGCAGATTAGTGTCACCCACCGTTGCCTTGGTAGCATCACTTTCAGTCCACTAGGCCAACTGTTCTCTCTCTATGTTGAAGTGCCATTGAGTCATAAGCGACACATAGCAACCCTATGAACGAAAGTCCTCAAAACTTGCGTGACTTTCATCCTTTCTCCAGGTTCATAGGGTTTCTGGAGGCAAGCTATTTGCGGAAGCGGATGCCTACCATCTTATGTATTCTTATTCTAGAGTGTGATACCTCTTCTTTCTTTGAAAAATCCCTGTAAAGATCACAAACTAAAGACAATATTCTTATTCAAAAGCATCTTCTGTTTCCTAATTTCATGTCTTAAAAGAGCTAATTTTGAGTTTTCTATCTCTAAACCAAAATCCTATTTATGATTTTCAGGCCTAATCAAGAGCAATTAAAAAAGTTTACCTGGAAGTACTCAGCTGGAAACCTGTGCTACCCTTGCAAAATAAGTACACAAGTCAATGTACTGCAGTATCCGAAGGGAGTTGTCAAAAACTCAGCATGGCTGAACATGCCATTAGACAAAGCTGCTAGCTCAGGTGCTTCCATCTGTAGGCTTATTTTATTGGTAGTCCTTGCATGAGGCCAGCCTCTTGTGCCTCTGCCAACAATAGTGTATGAGGAGATCATGAAGGTATTTTTCTCCTCTCTGGCTCCAATATTCAGTATTTTCCACTCCAAATCATTTTCCTCCTACTTACTCCTGACTCATACCTGTTGTTTTTGTTGTAGAGAATTGTTGAGTTAGAACAGACCCATAGCTGACTCTCCACTTTACCAAGCATAATCTCCTGCCCCAGGGATTAGTCCTTCCTAATGACATATCTAAATAACATGAGACAAAATCTCACCATCTTCACTTTTCAGAAGCATTCAGGTTATACACCTACCAAGAACTATTTGTTCATTCCTCTGGAAATCCAGGTTATTTCAATATTCTTCAATGGCATCAGTTGGTCAAGCTTTTGCATACATATGGGATGATTGAAAATATCATGGCTTGGATTAAGTGCTCTGCCATCTTCAAGGTGACATTTCATTCTTGCCGTTTTACACTCAAAAGAAATCTCTTACTTACCAAAGAGACAGAAATACATTTTGTGTAATAGTACTGTTAATTTTTACAACATTATTGCTACCAAGGATATCAATTACAAAATCACTGCAGTAACTAAGGGACCTTGGTAGCATGTAATGTTACATAGAGGGCTACTACCAAAAAGAAGAGGAGTTGTCTGCTTCAAATAAAATTCTGTAAAACGTGAGAAATCTGATCTAGTGTCATCTATAATAAGTCAGAACAACTTTGATAGCAATGAGTTTAATGTTTTGAATACATAATAAGCAAAAACTGTGAGAAGAACATATTTCAAAGAGGAGCACAAGTGTTACTAATTTTGTTAAGGTTTAAAAGTCTCAAAAGATTTTTTATTATTGGAACTACCTCATTATGAATTCTGGAGGCCCCAGTCTAGACCCATGCAGCCCACTTTTACTCCAATATGTAATAGCTTTTACTTCTGTATTATGACATTTTACTGTACTGACAAATTTTGTATTACAAATTCATGAATAACTTTAAGCGTTCTGAGAATATCTCCCAAGACTGCCATTAATAATGACTACCACTTTGTCAAGCAATAGTAAATGTTCAATTATTTAAGAATATTGATAACTTGATAGGAGTGGGGGAAAATGTCTTATATTATTTATGGAGAAAAAGAAATCATTCCACTCAAAAGAATAAAGTCTTGCATTTAAAGAATGCAATTGAGGTTAGGGCTAATATACCATTAACACTTTAATATATATCATTGTGTCACCTCGGATCCAGTGAAATCTGGTAAATAAGGGGGGAAATTTAAGTATAATACAATACAAACTTACTTTATGTTGGCTCGTAGTGCATACTGTTTCTTTAATACATGTGTTTGTAGCATTGTGACTATGGATGGTGATAGGTGAGACCATACAGAAGTTTCTAGAAGTAGTTCTGAGAAAGTTCTCAAGCCTGTTTCATTAAAGATCATAGAGTGTACATGGATTCCAGAGAAATTTCATAACCTGTATGCAAGTGAATTTGCAGAATAATATAAATGGAAGTACTACTAAGAACATTTTCTAACAAAGTTCATTAAGATGTGAATAGAACATTTTCATACAGATGATATGTAAATATATAGAAACATATCTTTTAATACAAACACGTTCCTCTATCTGGATTTCTACACCTAATCATCTTTCCAAGTTAGGAACTTTCTATAATCTATTCCAAAAAACTCTAGTTTGAAAGTTTCACTTCCTAAAATATAATAAAAAGGGGAAATCGGCAGCTGTTCAATTCTCTTGAACTAATTTCTCCAAACTATTCCTTTGATATGACACTTAAATTTTATTACAATATTTTCCTAAACATTGTATTTCCTTACATAGGAGACTCCAATGCATGTAGAGAAAGAAAGGAATGAAAATCACATAGCTACAGAAGATGGATATTTTGGTACTAACATCTCATAGAGTTTCTTATCACCAAGGAACATCTGCTTCCTTTCATTATGATTTTCTTTTGCAACTTTAAATGGCCATATGACTGCTTTGTCATATATAGGAAATGTCAATGTTCAAAAACACCTAAAATATTCCATATAAAAGCAATAGTCAAGAAATCATTTAAAATATGACATTTTTAAAACAAAGGATAACTATTAAGGACCAAACCAATTAAGATTTAAATGCACATCATCCATGTATATTATATAATCAATATTGTTACCCAATATTTGGATGATTTGATGAGAAAATAATTTTTTAAATAATTAATTCTCAAGGAAAGTAAAAATATCTAAACTTACTCTGTTAAGAAGATAAAATTAATACAAGATAAAATTTTACATGTTTGCTAAATAGATTATCAAAATGTATGTCTTCTACCTCCAAGCCTTCTTTGGACTTAATTAAAATCGCTTGCTAGATATAAGAGAAGTTCTGGTGTTTTAGTGGGTAGGGAGTTGGACTATTAAACCTAAGGTGGTACCTCTCTAGAGGTTAGAAAATACCAGAAGACCTGCTTTGCAGAAGAGAAATAAGCAATCTCCTTCATTGCTACTTATGGCTTCTGAAAACCTGATGGAGGGTTAGCTATGATTGGTTCTAACTTGATGGTGATGGATGACTTGAGAACTGATAGCTATGTTTTTGTTTCATTTTGTTTGGTTTCTACAACAGTTTACTTTAAAAAAATAAAATCTTTATTTTGAATTATGTTGACATTTGTTTAAGAGCTTCAGTTAACCATTCAACAGAAGATTTTTGTTGTTGTTGTTGTGTGCCCTCAAGTTGTTTCTGACTTATAGTGATCATATAGGAAAGAGTAGACACGTCCAAAAAGATTTTCCAGCTATAATGTTTATAACAGCAAATCACTCAGAATTTGCATCCATGGGACAGCTAATGGGTTCAAATCTGTTACCTTTCAGTTAACAACCAAGCTCTTTAGGTTATACCATCATGACTCCTTAACAGAAGATTGAAAACTAAAACTTATTGCTGTCACCTAATAACCTATTCATACATAACCCTCCAGCAGGTTTCGTGGCTAGAAATCTCATAGGAGGAAATTTCCCATCTTTCTCCTGAACAGTTGTTAGGGGATTTGAATTTTGAGAGTGGTACTTCTGCGGTAGCAAATCAATTCTCTACGGACTCTGTCACCAGAAATTTCTAACAAAACAGACAACATGTCTTTTGCCTATTTTGTAATTGGGTTATCTGTCATTTTCTTGTGGAGGCCCAGGAGTATTCTGTAGATTTTCAGTATAAGACTCTTTTCTGAGATGCTGTTGTTGTTGTTGTCATTGTTATTGTTGTTGTTGTTATGTGCCATTGAGTCGTTTGCGACTCATAGCGACCCTATGTACAACAGCCCTAAACCCTGCTCTATCCTGTGCCAATCTCATTGCCTCTGACACACCCATCCCTATTACCCCAGTCACTGAATCTAATCCACCTCAATAGAGGGCTTTCCCCTCCTGCACTATCCCTCTACTCTACCCAGCATGATGTCCCTCTCCAAAGACCTGTATCTCCTTGCAACATGCCCAAAGTATGTCAAACGAAACCCCAGAATCTTTGCCTCCAAGGAGTAGCCTGGTTTAACCCTCTCTAGGATGAATCTGTTTGTTTTCTTGGCAGTCCATGGTACATTCAATACTCTTCTCCAG
>NW_006399850.1:13318965-13352184 GCF_000299155.1 Elephantulus edwardii
ACTAAATATTTATTCCTAGTCAGTAGGTATTATTTTCACCCTGTTGGAAAAATTTTTTGATGTGCACATGAATTTGATCTTTATAAGGTCCATTCATCAATTTTATCCTCTTTAGATTGTGAATATCTGGCTGTATTTTGCAGTTTCTTTATACATTGGACTAGCACTTTGAAGCTTGATCCCAGTTTGTCTCTTATAAATGCTATGACTTGGGGTTTTACTCCCAGGTTTCTGATCCACCTTGAGTGGATTTTTGTGTATGGTTTGAGATGTGGATCCTGTTTTGGCTTTCTGCAGGTAGAAGTCCAGTTTTACCAGCACTTTTATTGAAGAGGTTGTCATTTCCCCATTTGATAGCTTTGAATTCCTTGTCAAATACCAATTGACCATAGATGTTGCTGTTGTTGTTATGTGCCATTGAGTCACTTGTGACTCTACCAACCCTGTATACAAGAGTCCTAAACCCTACTCTATCCTGTGCCAGCCTCACTGTCTCTGACACACCTTTTCACATTACCCCAATCACTGAATCGATCCATCTCATCAAGGGTCTTTCTCTCTTGTGCTGTCTCTCTACCCTCCCAAACATGATGTCCCTCTCCAAAGACTGATCCCTCCTTGCAACATGTCCAAAGTATGTCATATTAAGCTTAAGAATCCTTGCCTCCAAGGAGCATCCTAGTTTCACCCTCTCCAGGGCAAACCTGTTTGTTCTTCTAGCTGTCCATGATATATTCAACACTCTTCTCCAGCACCACAGCTCAAAGGCATCAATTCTCCTTCTATCACCCCTAGTCATTGTCCAGTTCTCAGATGCATAGCATGCAATTGCAAAGGCTATGGCCTGGATCAGGCACATCTTAGTCTCAAGCCTGATATCATTATTCTTCAGTAATCTGGAGAGGTCCCGGACAGTTGACTTTCCCAATGCAATTAATCTCTTAATTTCCTGGCTCCTGGTACAAGAGTATTGACTGTTGATCCAAGCAAACTAAAACTGTTAACAATCTCAATCTCATCACCATCCATTACGATGCTGCCAATTGGTCAGTGATGAGTCTTTGTTTTCTTAATGTTGGGCTTCAATCCATTTTGAAGGCTGCAATCCTTGACTTCCTGCAGCATGCACTTCAGGTCCTCCTCAGTTTCAGCAAGCAGGAATGTGTTATCTGCCCAACACAGGTTGTTGATGAATCTACCAATCCTGATGTCATATTCCTCTTCATACAGCCCAACCTCTCGGATTTTCCGTTCTGTGTAAAGATTGAAAAGCTATGGAGACAGAATACATCCCTGGAGGACACTCTTCCCGATTTTGAAGCATGCAGTGTCTTCTTGCTCTGTTCTGACGACTGCTTCCTTGTTCAAGTATAGATTTCGCATAAGCACGATCAAATATTCTGGGATTCCCATTCTTTTCAGAGTCAGCCACAGTTTGTTGTGATCCACACAGTCAAAAGCCTTTGCATAGTTAATGAAACACAGACATTCCTCTGATATTATTTTTCTGACAAGATCCATCTAACATTAGCTATAATATCTCTAGTACCATGGCCTCTTCTAAACCCAGCCTGCACACCTGGCAGTTCTCTATTGACGTGTTTCTACAGGTTTTTTTTGGATAATTTTCAGCAGAATCTTGCTTGCATTTGATATTAATGATATTGTTTGATAATTTCCACACTCTGCCAGGTCAACTTTCTTTGGAATGGGATCAAATATCAATCTCTTCCAGTCAGTTGGCCAGGTGGCTGTCCTCCAGATTTCTTGGCACAACTTAGTAAGCACATCCAGGGCAGCATCTGTTTGTTAAAATATGTCAATTAGTATGCCATGAACTCCTGGAGCCTTGTTTTTGCCAATTATTTCAGAGAAACTAGGGTCTATTTCTGAAAAATACATGGAAAAATGTTTCACAAAGAAAGATATTTGAATGGCAAACAGACAAATGAAGAAATGCTCAAAATCACTGGCAATAAAAGAGATGCAAATCAAAACCACAATAAGGTACTATTTCAATCTGGTAACAGTGGCATAATTTCACAGTGATAGAAAGGATGTGGCAAATAAGGAACTGTTATACATTGTTGTTAGAATTGTAAAAAGGTACAACCTTTCTGGAAGGTAGTTTGGACCTCCTCAAAAAGTTGAACATAGAAATTCTGTATGACTCAGCCATTCCACTACTTGTAATGTACCCTTAAAGAGTGAGATCTGAGGCATAAATGGAAACTTATACACCAATGTTCATAGCAGCATTATTTATTCACCATTGCAAAAACATGGGAATTGTAGAATGAGTATAAGGATCCAAGTGGGGGGAGATTGAAAGCAGAGGGATGAGGATGTGCAGGAGGAGAGGGGGATTAATCATGAGGCTACACGATTTGATGGGTTGGGAGTAAGGAAAATTAGAAAAATCTGTCTTGCAAAACAATGTATTTGAATTTGTAAACAAACTAATATAATAATAAAAAAGTGCAAAAAACCCAAAACCCCAGAGACATCATCAAGTACTCCTTTTGGTCATTTCTGAGTCTAACAGAGCATATTAATTCACAATACTAAGTTCTCACAGTGTTGTAGGTGTACTGCAGTCAATCTTTACCAAGCATTGTTCGCCTAACATCTTCTATGCATTTCTACTTCAGTACAGTGTTTCATGACACCTTTTTCTGTCTGAAATAGTCTCTGACATACCCTTCATCTTAACATGCATTTTTACATTATGCCTGCTTTTCACCAATCATAATATGATAACATTTTCCTCATATCCATTTGGACCTTTTATATTTCACTTGGCAGCTAACCGAAAGGTCTCCATTTTAAACTCAAAAGGCAGGCATTGAAAAAAAAAGTTTTGACCATATGCTCGGCTGTAAGAGTCAAAGTCTAGGAAACTGTATGAAATGTTCTGCTCTGTGCAATAGGGTTGCGTGATTTGGCATTGATGTAAAGCACACAACAGCAACAACAAGGAAGTTATGTTCCTATTTTATAGTTGTGTATTTTATTTAAATCAATTTCTCATTATTTTCATTATGGTTTCACTCTTATTCAGCATATTGAACATGTTCTAAGTACATACCTTGTGCTTTGTCCTGGAGATATGAAGATGAATATGGCATGATCCTGTTGTGATAAAATTTACTTTACAGGTAACTTGCTTTTAGCTTTATGCCTTGCTCAGGATTATATGTACATTACTTATAAAATAAATATTTATAGAATTTAACTAAATCATTATAACTTTTACATCATTAACATACAAAATTCAGAATAGATGTTTATTTTTTATGCTATTTAAAATTACTATTAATACTTGATGTGAAGGCAAAGTTTGTCTCTATAAAGTGGTGTGATAAAGTAATTACTTCTTTTCTCTAACTTTAGGGTGCTACCTAATATGGAGCAAAGTTGAATGTCACACAAGTTAATTTGGAGAGGGGGAAAAGTACAAGATTGTCCTACCCTCAAGGCAAGATCAAACTTAATTAACATCATTACAGATTTCTTAAACACATTAAATTTTATAAAGCCTCTTTTAGGTCACATTATGTGCTGTTTTATAAAGCAGAAAGAAAGAAAGAAATTCAAATCTAATCACAAAACCCCCGCAATTAAAATTGCTTTAAAATAATTTACAAACACAAGTATTGCATAACGCTGCTTTCTCAAGTATAAGCACACTGAATTGAAGTTGTATTTGAAGTAAAATACCTGATGAAGTTAAAGGATAATTGCAATCGGTCATGAGTGTTTCCTTTCTATGAATTTAAATAGGGCCATATAAATGGAACTTATTCTAAAAAGCTAGCTAGCAATGGCATTATCTTGATTGTGCAACTATTAATATTGACAAATATTGTTGCCGCTTAAGTAATGTAGAGTCAATTTCAATCCATCGGTGTTGTGGTTGTTAATGTGCCATCAAGTTGCTCACGACTCATAGCACCCCTATATGCAACAGCTCTGAACTTTGCTCTATCCTCAGCCAATGTAATTGTCTCTGACACATCTACCCTCATTACCCCAGTCACTGAGTTAATCCATCTCATCCAGGGTCTTCCTCTCTTGTGCTGTCCTTCTATTCTTTACAATATGATGTCCAATTCCAGGGACTGGTCCCTACTTGCAACATGCCCAGACTATGTGAGTTGGGGCTTCAAAATCCTTGCATCCAAGGGGCAGCTTGGTTTTACCCTTTCCAGGATGAAACTGTTCTCTTGGCAGTCCATGTTATATTCAATATTCTTCTCCAGCATCACAACTCAAAGATATTGATTCTTCTTCTCTTATCCTTCATCATTGTCCAGGTTTCTGATGCAAAGCAAGTAATTGTGACAATGACATGGATCAGGCACTAAGCACAATAGGATAAAACTCTTTCTGATCCTGCATCATGTTCACAGTTATTGTTGTTTGAGCTCATCATTTCAATCACTGTGTCAATACATCTTATTCAGAGGTTTCCTCTTTTTTGATGACACTTCACCTTAATCATGCTATCCATTTTCAGGGACTACTCCTTCATGATAATATGTTCAAAGCATATTAAAACTTTCAAGTCCTCCTCATTTTCAGGAAGCAAGATTGTATCGTCTGTGTAATGCAGGTTGTTGATGAGATTTCTTCTGATTTGAATACCACATTCCTCTTCATAGAATCCAACTTCTGGAATCATTTGCTTAGCATACAGATTGAATACATATGGAGAGAAAACACAACCCTGACACACTCCCTTCTTAATTTCACATGAAAATAAGATTCTGCTGAAAATTATCCAAAAATACTGGAGCAGCACGTCAGCAGAGAACTGCCGATGTGCATGCTGGGTTTAGAAGAGGCCGTGATACTAAGTATATTATAGCTAATGTTAGATGGATCTTGGCTGAAAGCAGGGAATACCAGAGGAATGTCTATCTGTGTTTCATTGACTATGCAAAGGCATTTGACTGTGTAGATCATAACAAACTGTGGCTGACTCTGAGAAGAATTGGAATCCCAGAACACTTGATCATTCTAATTCAAACTTATAGTTGGACCAGGAGGCAGTCGTCAGAACAGAGCAAGGGAACACTGCATGGTTCAAAATTGGGAAGGGCGTACGCCAGGGATGCATCCTATCTCCATACCTTTTCAACCTATATGCAGAACAGATTATCTGGGAGGCTGGGCTCTATGAGGAGAAATGTGGGGTCAGGATTGGTGGACGATTTATCAATAATCTGCATTATGTGGATGACACAACCCTGCTTGCTGAAACTGAGGAGGACCTGAAGTACCTGCTGCAGAGTGTCAAGGACTGCAGCCTCCAATATGGATTGAGGCTCAATGTCAAGAAGACAAAGATTCTCACCACTGGACCAATTGGCAGCATCAGGATGGATGGTGAAGAGATTGAGATTTTACACAGCTTTAGTTTGCTTGGCTCCATAGTCAACAGTCTTGGCACCAGCAGCCAGGAAATTAAAAGGTGCATTGCCATGGGAAAGTCTGCTGTTAGGGGCCTCTCCAAAGTGCTGAAGAGCAATGGTATCTCTTTGGAGACTAAGGTGCGTCTGATACAGGCCATGGTCTTCGCAATCACATGTTAGGCATCAGAGAGTTGGACAATGACCAAGGAGGATAGAAGGAGAATTGATGCCTTTGAGCTGTGGTGCTGGAGAATAGTACTGAGAATACCATGGACTGCTAGGAAAACAAACAGATTTGTCCTGGAGAGGGTTAAACCGGGTGGCTCCTTGGAGGCAAGGATTCTGAGGCTCCGTCTAACATACTTTGGACATGTTGTGAGGAGAGATCGGTCATTGGAGAAGAACATCATGCTTGGAAGGGTGGAAGGATGGCGCAGGAGAGGAAGGCCCTCTATGAGGTGGATTGATTCAGTGACTGGGATAATTGGGATGGGAGTGTCAGAGACAGTGCAATTGGCATAGTACAGAGCGGAGTTTAGGGCTGTTGCACATAGGGTCGCTATGAGTCGCAGGCGACTCGACGGCACATAACAACAACAACAACAGTGTTCTCTTGCTCTGTTCAGACAACAGCCTCCTGCTCTAGGTATAGGTTTCACATGGCCACAATTCACATGGCTCTGGGACCCCCATTCTTTTCAATGTTAGCCACAACTTGTTATAATCTCCACAGTCACATGATTTTGCATGGTCAATAAACCACAAATCTTTTCTTCCTGTTCTGGAGTTACAATCACATATGCGATGTTTCCTGTTATTTTATCCCACATGACTCTTGATTTTTCTTCATTTTCCTTCCATCTTCTGTCTTTTTTCTTCAAATAAAGTTCTTGTCTTCTATTTGAAATTCTTGCCTTCCATATAACTTAGTCTTTTCCACCTCTTTTATCCTACATTTTAAAAAAATAATTTAGTTTGTTTATTTTTCATTTCAATGAACATCTACAGAGATTTTGGGATTCCATTCATTCATTGTTGCACCCTTCTCCCCGCACAAACTCCTCCCCCCTCCTACCCCCCAACCCCGTTTGCTCCTCTCCTTGAAAAGCAAAAGAAAAACTCCCTCATTGGTACACAATCCTCCTGCACCTCCCCAAACCCCACCCCTTACTCCCAAATATAATCCACTCTGCAACCCTCATTGCGTACTCATACGATAAAAATAATGCCCTAAAATATAATACTTTTAGACTATTCTCTCCCCCATAGACTTCAATGCCGTAAACATATTTCATCCAGTTTTTTTTATCCTACATTTTAATCCCTTTAACATATTGAAGATTTCTTCAGCATTAGTCTTAGTATTCAAATTTGGATTTTCCTGGGTTTTTTTATCATTTATAAAACTGTGTTGATTGTACCTTCTCTGTCTCATACTGATTTTTTAAAAATTCTTGTATGTCTTTATTAAAGATTTCATTTGTCTCCTATCATTTGTAACTTTTTCAGTATTAATTCTCATAACTCCATAAAAGTGTATTCCTTCTGCCTTCCTGTCCCAGGGTATCCACCGGTTTTACAATCTGTTCTATTTAAAAGAAGGCTTGTTTTGCTTTCCCATAGTATTTAAACCCGGCCACTCTTTCCTTGACTTTATATGGATTTCTTCTTGATATGTATGAAATAGCTTCTGTAGTGTCAGTGTGAGTAGGTTCCAGTTCCTTATTTTTATATTAGTCTCCTGAATGCAATTTTCTCAGTAGATTTCAGCTATAGCATCAGTGCCATGAGGTCTTTGGTGGGAGACCGTTACTAGCACAGCGTCAGACTGGTACAGGAAAGGAGAGCTCAGAGGCAAAGACAGCAAGCTGACTTCAGAATGGGAAACCTGTGGACTATATGCTTGTAAGTCAAGGTTTGAAGTTAGTGGGCAGATTCACCACCAGTGGTAGTAGAGGTCTACACATTTAGTGGGAAGCTTGTGAACTTCATGTTCCTGTGCTGGAACTAGGCTAACAGCCTCAAAAGCAAAAGCAGCAGCCTATCTTAGGGACAGAAAACCTGTGATCTATGTGCTTTTGGGCCTGGGCTCAAGGTCTAAAGTGTTGTAGATTTCTTTTTATTAAAAGCTTTGAACTTTCATCAGCATTCTGTGTCAAAAATCAGATTTTGTGACTCACATATCTTGTGTATACTTCTTTGCTATATTTTAAATTTTTTTTCAAAAAGAAATATCATTCTTAGTTCATAACCATTCACAAATAATTCAATGGTCAAATTCAGTGTACAGCCTATAATTTACTGACTTCTCCTTTGAATTTTCTACAGCTTTAAGATCATATTGCAAGTTAACTTGTAAGCTTCTGTAAATATTTATTAAACACAAATTTTCTGCTCTTATGACTTTGAAATGTAACAAAAGAGCAGGTCTTGTGTTTCCTTGAAATACATGTCCTTATTCTGCTTATTCCTTGTGTAGCACACTAGATACTATTTAGCCAATCACCTGCAAGCTTATCCTTCTCAGGAATCAGTAGAATTTTAACTTGAAAGTTTCATAAGATCACTATCTCTATCTAGACTCATGTCCACACATGCATGCAAACATAAAAATGCACTCACTCTCCTTGCAGCAAGGAGATACAGAACAGTTTGTCATGAAATAAATTGTGCTCTCCTCACCTCAAATACATGCACATAATGATATTATACAGAAGCTATATAATGATACCCCATGATATGATAAATCATATAATTTCAAGGGAAAGAGTGGAATGCAACATAGCCTTTATTTTTAAGAAAGGGAAATTTCCCTAAGGCATGGCCAGTAACACCATTAAAGGGAAAAAAAGCCAGCTGAAAACGAAGACCTCATACCACTAAGAAACACTTTACAGGATCAGAGTGCATCCTTTTGGACCCAGGTCCTTCCACCAGGAAGCTCCTTGATACTAGGGAAGGCCATTGCATAGAATGATCTTCATGAACACCTGTCTTTCAAATGCTTCCAGAACCAATGGGGCGGGGGGTGGGGGGAAGAACTTTCCCTAAAGATGGCATCCCTTGTTTGTACTGCTAGCCTCCTAAACTGTTCAAGAATACATTTCTATTTGTTAAAGCCATCCTCTTTTGGTATTTAGGTTATAGTCACACCAGATAACTAAAACAGAGCTCAACAATGCCTTGAGATAAAGACCGTAGTTATCTACTTCCAAAAACATAGCCAGTGAAAACATTATAGGATAAAATTCAATTTTGACTCATACAATGAAACTATGATGTGTAATTGACTCAGTAGAAAATGGTTTATCATTTTAATTTTACCTACACATTAATAATAGACTTGAAGAGAGCAAAAAGTCACTAAAAAATTCAGAGGAGAAAGACAATACAAAAATGGATGTCAAAAGAGATCCTAAAAATTGCACTGGAGTGTGGAGATGCCAAATCAAAAGGAAGAGATGCTGAAATAAAATACCTGAGCAGAAGATTTCAAAGGGAAGGTGAGAAAGACAAAGCAAATTATGATAACAGAATGTGTAGAGATCTAGAATTGGAGAATAAAAAGAAAAAATTTGTTCAGTAGTTCTCAAATTGAAGAAACAGAAAAACAAATCCAAGCCTCAAGTTATAATACTTAGGATGCTATTGGCAAATGAATGAAGCAGGAAACATCAAAAGAACACACAGAATACAAGAAAGAGTGGCAAACACGGAAATATTTCAAAAGTACCATTGATCAAGAGCCAGTGATAATGAAGGAAGTCAAGCTGTATGAAAGGCATTGCGGGGGGGTGGGGTAAGGCCCCAAGAATCTATGTGATACAAGCTAAAATGTTTCAAATGACAGAACGTAATCAACAGTCCATGCCAGGAGTGTTAGAGGAGAATGCCTGGCTAACTGACTAGAAGAAATCCATATTTGTTCCCATTCCTAATAAAGGTGATCCAACAGAATGTGGAAATTATCAAAAACCTAGACTTGAACCAGGAAGCAGTCCTCAGAACAGAGCAAGGAAACACTGTATAATTCAAAATCAGGAAAGAAGTGAGTGAGGGGTGCATCCTGTTCCCATACCTTTTCAATCTGTATGCAGAACGGATCACTCAGGAAGAAGGGCTTTATGAGGAGGAATGTGGCAGCAAGATTAGAGGAAGATTCATCAACAACGTACGATATGCAGGTGACACAATCTTGCTTGCTGAAACTGAAGAAGACTTGGAGCGCTTGCTGCAGAAGGTCAAGGACTGTAGTCTTCAATATGGATCGAAGCTCAACATCAAGAAGATAAAAATTCTCTCCCGCTGGACTAATTGGCAGTACCAAGATACATAGAGATTGAAGTTGTTAGCAATTGCAGCTTGCTTGGCTTCACAATCAACATAAAAAATTAGGAAATCAAAAGACAAATTGCATTTGGAAAATTTTCTGTCAGGGACCCCTCCAGAATGCTGAAAAGCAAGACTGTAAGTCTAGAGACTAAGGCGCACCTAATCCAGACCATGGTCTTTGCAATTACTTGTTATGCTTCAGAGAGTTGGACAGTGACTAAGGATGACAGAAGAAGAATCGATGCCTTCGAGTTGTGGTGTTGGAGAACAGTGTTGAGCATACAATTGACTGCCAGGAAAACAAATAAGTCTGTCTTGGAGAGGGTGCACCAAGTCTCTCCTTGAAGGCTAGGGTTTTGAAGCTCTGGCTCACATAATTTGCTCACATGACCAGGAGAGAGTGGTCCTTGGAGAAAGACATCATGCTAGGAAAAGTGAAGAGAAAGCACAAGTGAGGAAGACCCAGGATGAGATGGATTGATACATTAACTGGGGCAAGGGGTTTGATGTGCCAGAATTAGTGAGACTGGCTCAGGGCAGGGAAAGGTTCAGAGCTACTGTGCATAGCATTGCTACAGGTTGCAGGTAACTTGATGGCCCACAACAACAACAACATATTCTATTGGTTGCTTTTTATTTAAGTCTCTGGTTTTGAGTCAACCAGACCTTGAAGAGGGACTTTGTATGTAAAAGTCCGTCATTATATTTTGGAGGAACATTCTTGTGTGTGGTATAGCACTCTTCTGTACTGAGGTAACCTGGTGTTGCTGTGACATTCAACCTTGTGCCATTGGACTGTCAAATGCCATAACGGTCAACCATGGTCGACAGTGCTTGGTGGAGCTCTCATTTTAAGACAGGTTTTGAAGCAGGAGTTACATCCACTTCCTAAACAATCTTTACGCTGGAAATCTATGAGCTTCAGGTCTTTTGTTCATAGGGTTGCTATAAGTCATGATTGACTCAACACCAATCAGCAACAATAATATAAAAATTACATGAAAGCATAATACTGCTGAGGATAATATAAAAATGTCTAGAAAAACTTATATAGAGAGAACTTCCAGAAATTCAAGCTGTATTTAGAAAAGGCTGTGACATCAGGAATATCACAGCTGATATCTGAGGGATATGGCTTAAAAGCAGAGAATATCAGAAAAATGTCTACTCGTGTTTTATCACCTATGGAAAGACATTGAAGTATGTGGATCATAAAAAATATTCCTAATATTTAGAAGAATAGGAATTCCGGAACACTTTGAGCTCATTCAAAACCTATACCTAGGCCAAGAGGTTGTGATTATCAAAACAAAAATTCTTACCACTGGATTAATAGGCAACATTGTGACAGACAAAATAAGGACTGAGACTGTCAATGACTTCACTTTCCTTGGATTCACAATCATACACTTGGTACCAGCTTTCAGGATATTTGATGTATTGTGCTGGCAAAGTCCATGGTCAGGGACTTCTGCAAATTATCGAGGCATAATAATGTCAGTATGTGCTCGATTCAGGCCATGGTCTTTTCAGTCACTTGCTATGCATCTGAGAACTGAACAGTGAATAAAGATTACAGAAGAAGAATTGATGCCTTTGAACTGTGATGTTGGAGAAAAGTACTGTATATTTCATGGAAAAAGAATAGACATGTCTTGAAGAAGGTACAGCCAAAGTGCTCCTTTGAAGCAAAGATGATGAAGCTTCATCTCATGGACTTTGGGCATGTTGCCAGGAGAGGGTTATTCCTTTATGAGAAACATTATGCTTGGTAGCCTAAAGAAAGAACTCAGGTGGGTTGACACCATGGCTGCATCAGTGTGCTTGAGTGTGTCAGAGACTGTGAGAATGGCACAGGATAGAACAATGTTCAGATTGGTTGTTCATAGGGCTGCTCTGCGTTATACCCAACTCAATAGCACTTATAAACAACTAACAAACACCTGAGGAAAGGGAATTAGCAAGACTTGGTAATGTTTTAAAGGTATATTTTTCCAGTTTCCTTAGCCTCTTAAAGAAATCCATCCAATTTTTTTTTTTCTCAGCACATCAGCAGAGAACTGCCAGAAGTCCAAGCTGGGTTTAGAGGAGATCGTGGTACTAGGGATATTGTAGCTGATGTTAGATGGATCTTAGCTGAAAGCAGTGAATACCAGAGGAATGTCTATCTGTATTTCATTGACTATGCAAAGGCGTTTGACTGTTTGGATCCTAACAAACTGTGGCTGACTCTGAGAAGAATGGGAATCCCAGAACACTTGATCGTTCGAATGCGAAACCTATACTTGGACCAGGAGGCAGTCATCAGAACAGAGCAAGGGAACACTGCATGGTTAAAAATTGGAAAGGGCGTATGTCAAGGGGATGTGTCCTATTTCCATACCTTTTCAACCGGTATGCAGAACAGATTATCCGGTAGGCTGGGCTCTATGAGGAGAAATGTGGGGTCAAGATCGGTGGAAGATCTATCAACAATCTGCGTTATGCAGATGACACAACCCTACTTGCTCAAACTGAAGAGGACCTGAAGTGCTTGCTGCAGAGGGTCAAGGACTGCAGCCTCCAATATGGATTGAGGCTCAATGTCAAGAAGACAAAGATTCTCACCACTGGGCCAGTTGGCAGCATCAGCATGGGTGGTGAAGAGATTGAGATTGTTCACAGCTTTAATTTGCTTGGCTTCACAGTCAACACTCTTGGCACCAGTAGCCAGGAAATTAAAAGGCATATTGCCATGGGAAAGTCTGCTGTTAGGGACCTCTCCAAAGTACTGAAGAGCAATGGTGTGTCTCTGGAGACTAAGGTGGGTCTGATACAGGCCATGGTCTTTGCAATCACTTCTTATTCATCAGAGAGTTGGACAATGAACAAGGAGGATAGAAGGAGAATTGATGCCTTTGAGCTGTGGTGTTGGAGAAGAGTATTGAATATACCATGGATTGCTAGAAAAACAGACAGATTCATCCTGGAGAGTGTTACACCGGATGGCTCTTTGGAGGCAATGATTCTGAGGCTCCGTCTAACATACTTTGGACATGTTGTAAGGAGAGATAAGTCCTTGGAGAAGTTCATCATGCTTGGGAGGGTGGAGGGATAGCACAGGAGGGGAAGGCCCTCTATGAGGTGGATTGATTCAGTGACTGGGGTAATCGGGGTGGGAGTGTCAGAGACAGTGCGATTGGCACAGGACAGAGAAGAGTTTAGGGCTGTTGTACACAGGGTCGCTATGAGTCTTAAGCGACTCGACGGCACATAACAACAACAACAACAGATTGTTTGGTTAGGAATTTTCTGCTTGATTTTGCAGAAAGTTACCAAGTACCTAGTATGGCCATGCCAAGCCTCCCCACTTCATGCAGATACAAATCACCTGACCATATTATTAAATACAGATTCTGATTTTTATAAGATGGCATTCCACATTCTAAAGAGCTCCAAAGTGATGGTTTTGCTGAAGATTTTGTGAGTCATATTTTGAGAAACAAGGAAGTATATTTAAATAAGTATTTACATGTGACATAACTGATTATAATATATAATAGTAGCTATTTGAGGAAAATGCATGATGGAAGAATGTAAGAATGTAATCAGGGATATACCGCACGTTTGAAACTTCCTGCTGTTATGCAATAAATGCTGAGTCCACTGCCTAGGAAGACTAGAAACAATACACAGGTGAAGAGTAGAATGTGTAGCCTTATTAGGATAATGTGTGGACCTCCCTCAGATTCTGTACTGTAACCACATGTATAAGGTAAAAAAAAATGTACCATAAAAATTCTAGCTGTTTATATGTTCAGAAAATACTAACTAAACTCCACCCAAACAAGGGAAATGTAATGTCCAAATATTCAGTTTCATCTAGACTCATGTTGTTGGCAAAGTTTATGGTGAAATAACTGGTAATTAATGGTCCAAAGATGCTTGTTTGACACCAGAACCATACTGATTTTTCTGGAGTTTCTCATAAGTTGGAAATTTAATCTCCTTTTCTCACTGGGAACAATGCTGTAAATTCTCTCAAGGGTATGTGAATTCTACAAAATGCAAGGTATTGATTTTCCCCCTTTGAGGTATTTTCTTTAACTGAAGTCACATATGATGTTTCACCTGATGGTTTATAACCACTTATTCTTTCACTGCTGTAAGAATAACTTCCTTTGAGAATGAAACTGAGACCCTAGGAAGAGTAGTGGAGTTGATGGGTGGTGCAAGTGATTAATGTGCTCAGCTGTGAACAAAAAGCTTGGAGAGACCACCTTCTGTTGCCTGGAGGAAAAGGCCTGGTGATCTACTTCTGAAAAATCACTCATTATAAACTCTATAGAGTACATCAAAACTGTTAGTGATGGAGGCGGGAGTAGTGGTTATTCAGAAAAAGTGAGCAAGTAAGAATAAGGTGAACTTAGGCTGATCTGGCAAAGAGGACCCTGAAAAGCAGAAAAGAATGAAAACAATCCAGGACAGTAAATATTATGGGGGAGGGGAGGAGTATTTAAAGGAGAGAGTGAACAACAGTAGTTTCATTTAGAAAACATCCATTACATTTACCAATAAATATGTACTTGGTGATTTTTGTGAGACAAATTCATTATCTGACTTGTTACCAAAGCCAGAGTATGGAGGTTAGAACCTTACTGGAAGCATAGAAAGTAGAGATAGTTATTATGTGCTTTTACATATATTTTTATGATGAAAACTATTTGAATCTGTTTAAATAGTTTTGGATGGGGAGAACCAGAAGACATGGAAGAAAGAAGAAATAATCACTACAACATGAAACCTAAGGAGAAAGGAAAAGATAAGACCTAAATCAAAACTGAGATTATCTTCGGAAATTCTTTAACTTTTTCTATTTTATGCTGGTTTACTTACAAAGTTAGTATACATTGTCTTTCACATTGGTCTTTCCCCTTTCCTTTACTCACTCAACCTCTACCCATCAAATTGTACGACCCTATGATTAAGCTCCCCCATTCTAACCCCACTGCTTCCTAGTCCCCCCTTTGGGTCCTCATACTTGTTCTATAATAATAATATTCTTATACAGTATTTGTCTTTATAAGACTGAGTTGGTTCACTTAGCATAATTGTCTCCAGACCCTCTCAAGTTAGGTAGTCATTTACAAAATCATTTCTCCTGTGTGCTGCCTAGTAGTCAATTGTATGAATGTACCATAATTACTCAATCCATTTGCTTGTGGTTGGACATTTGAGTTGTTTCCATGTTCTTGCTATGGTGAATAATGCTGCTATGAACATTGGTGTACAAGTTTCAGTTTGTGCCTTGGTTCCCATTTTCTCAGGGTATATTCCAACCAGTGGAATAGCTGGGTCATATGGAATTTCTATATTCACCTTTTTGAGGAAACACCACTGCCTTCCAGAGTGGTTGTACCATTTTACAAACTCACTGACAATGTGTAAGACTTTCTTTCTCACCATGTCCTCTCCAACATTTATTACTTGCTTCCCCGTGAAACTTTGCCATTGTTACTGGAGTGAGATGGTACCTAATTGTGGTTTTAATCTGCATCTCTCTTACTGCCAGTGATTTTGAGCACTTCTTCATGTGTCTGTTGGCCATCCTAATGTCTTCCACTGTGAAAAAGTCTTTCCATATCTCTTGCCCATTTTGTAATTGTAATTATCATTCTTTTTTCTTCTAGAGGCCCAGAAGTAGTTTGTTACCTTTTGTTATGACAGCTTTGTCTAAAGTGGTATTGCCAAAGTTTATTCCCAGTCAGTAGGTTTTCTTTTCACCCAGTTGGAATACGTTTTTAGTTATATTTTATTGCAATGAAAGAAAAGAAATAAAAAATTAGTGCATACTATGCCAAATTTATATGCTAATTGATTTTTATATTGTGCTATCAAGTCAGAATCAATTCATATCTGACCCTCCAGAAGGATTGCAAAGGTGGAAAGAGACTGAGCATCTTTCTCCCTTGGAATGGCTGGTAGATTTGAATTGCTTGCCTTTGGGTTGGCAGTGCAAGTCCTTACCACTAAACCATCAGAATTCCCTGATACAGTTTTTGGTGGTGGTTGTTGTTATGTGCTGTCAGGTCATCTGCAACTCTTAGCGACCCTATGTATAACAGCCCTAAATCTGCCCTATCCTGTGCCAATCTCAATGTCTCTGATACACCTACCCCCCATTATCCCAGTCACTGAATCAATCCATCTTATCGAGGGTCTTCCTCTCCTGGTCTGTCCCTCCACTCTCCCAAGCACGACGACCCTCTCCAAGTACTGGTCCCTCCTTCCAACATGTCCAAAGTATGTCAGACGAAGCTTCAGAATCCTTGCCTCCAAGGAGCAGCCTAGCTTCACCCTCTCCAGAACAAACTTGTTAATTTTCTTAGCAATCCATGGTATATTCAATACTCTTCTCCAAAAACACAGCTCAAAGGCATCAATTCTCCTTCTATCATCCCTATTCATTGTCCATCTCTCTGATGCATAGCAAGTGATTACAAAAACCATGGCATGTATCAGGCTCACCTTCATCTCCAAACTGACATGGTTGCATTTCAGTGCTTTGGAGAGGTCTCTAACCGCAGACTTTCCCATTGCAATATGTCTTTTAATTTCCTGGCTGCTGGTGCCAAGAGTGTTGACTGTGGAGCCAAGCAAACCAAAACTGTAAACAATCTCAATCTCTTCACCATCCATCATGATGCTGCCAATCGACCCAGTGGTGAAAATCTTTGTTTTCTTTATATTGAGCTTCAAACCATCCTGAAGACTGCAGTCCTTGACCTTCCACAGCAAGTGCTTCTAGTCTTCCTCAGTTTCAGCAAGCAGGGTTGTGTCATCTGCATTACATAGATTGTTAATGATTCTTCCTCCAATCCTGATGCCACATTTCTCCTCCTAGAGCCCAACCTCCCAGATAATCTTTGCTGCATAAATATTGAAAAGGTATGGAGACAGGATACATCCCTGGCATACACCCTTCACAATTTTGGACCATGCAGTGTTTCCCTGCTCTGTTCTGATGACTGCTTCTTGGTCCAAGTATAGGTTTCGCATCAGCACAATCAATTGTTCTAGGATTCCCATTTTTCTCAGCATTAGCCACAGTTTGTTATGATCCACACAGTAAAATATCTTTGCGTAATCAATGAAACAAAGATAGACATTCGTTTGGTACTGCTTGCTTTCAGCCAAGATCCATCTACCATTACCTACAATATTATCTACAATATCCCTAGTACCACGACCCCTTCTAAGCCCAGCCAGCACTTCTAGTAGTTCTCTGTTGATGTCGTTTTTGATAATCTTCAGCAGAATCTTGCTTGCATGTGACATTAATGATATTGGTCAATAATATCCACACTCAGTTGGGTCACCTTTCTTTGGAATGGGAACAAATATAGATCTCTTCCAGTCAGTTGGCCAAGTTCTCCAGATTTCTTGGCACAACTTGGTGAGCACATCTAGGGCAGCATCTGTTAGTTGAAATATATCAATTGCTATACCATCAATTCCTGAGGTCTTATTCTTAGGCAATTCTTTCAACACAGTCTGAACTTCTTCCTTCATCACCATAGGCTCTTGCTCATATGTTGTTTCATGAATTTTTTTCTGTTTCTGCCAGTTCCTTTTGGTACAATGACTCTGTATACTCTTTCCATCTTCTTTTAATACTTGCAGGATCACTCAATATTCTGCCCAAAGCATCCTTAAGTATTGCAACTCAAGGCTTGAATTTCCTCTTCAGTTCCCTGAGCTTAAGAAATGCTGAGAGAGTTTGGCCTCTTTGATTTTCTGACTCCAGCTCTTTGCACATTTCATTATAATACTTTACTTTGTCTTGTTGCACAGCCTTTTGAAATCTTCTGTTCAGCTCCTTAATGTCTTGATTTCTTCCTTCTGCTTTAGCTTCTCGGAGCTCCAGTGCAATATTCAGAGTCTCTTCTGACATCCATTTTGGTCTTTTCTGCCTCCTCCATCTTTGCAATGACCTTTTGCGCTCTTCCTGGATGATATTCTTGATACCTTCCCATAACTCATCTGGTCTTCGCTTATTAGTGTTCAAGGCCTCAAACCTGTTCCTGAGATGGTTCTGAAATAGTAGTCATTTGAAATGTTTCCCACTTGTGGCTTTCAAAGTCACTGAAATTCATAAGATTCATTTAGAGGGAATCATTGGGCTAGGAAAATTTGATTTACAGACAATTTCTACTTGTCCCTCATACGTCATTTATAACAGAACAATTGATCCAACCCCTACACTCACAACAAATTCCTAATCACAATCCCTTTAATTTGTTGCAGATGTGCAGATGCACTTATTAAATGATTGTAAAGGTATAAATTATTTTTTGCCATAAAGTAAAGCTAAAAGAAACCACATGCTTCAATTTACCTCCAGTTTTTTTTTAAATACACAGTAAGAAACAAATCTGATTTGCAACATGGCAATTCCCTTTACATTCTGAGGACCCACTTACGATGACTAAGAACTTAGAAAGAATAAAAGAAAGCTATCAAAAAAAAAAGCAAGAAAGCTATCTGCTATGGACAATGGAAAATAAATAGTGCAGTCACAACAATAAAGCATTTCCATGAGTATTTGAGGCCCAGTTGTACTTTTATGACAATCTGAAACTCACTGTCTTTAAGTTGATTCCAACTCATAGTGACCCTCTATGGAGTTTCTGAAGTTGTAAATCTTATCCTTCTCCAGTGGAGCAGCTAGTGACTTTGAACCCCCATAGAAACATGCCTTTTTTTTTTTACCAGCAAAACACTCTGCAGAAGAGCCCATTGAAAAACAGTAGCTTATGATCATAAAGCTCTTCCACACTAGCCAAAATCTGTATGTGTCTGGGAGAAAGCTGTACAGGCTCCTCAGAAAACAAATGGAGCCAGCTATGAGCCAATTTGGCTTAGAACCTATGACTGATTGACACTGTCAGGATATATCTTCTGAACTCAGCCAAGGGCTGGTATTCTGAATATATTCAATCTACTTATTTCTCCTCTTCTCTAGCACTACAACTCAAAGGCATCAATTCTTATTCTGTCAATCTTAGTCCTTGTCCAGCTCTCTTTCCTCTAAATCCTTGACACCACCCCCTGACCACCAATATCCTACTCCTTAGCGCTAGAGCCCTGGTTATTGATATAGATTGATAGTTAACTCTCATTTTATTCTATTCTGTGGGTCCTGTTTCCTATGACCTCTCATTTTCCCACTCTTAATTCTATTCTCCCCACACACACATTCATACATATATACTCACATGTGCACATATACATATGCATACATACGCATGATGCCATTTTAACTGCTTCTTCAAAAAATAAATATCTTTAGCTAGTATCCAAGTTTAACACCTAAAATGTGAGAATCTTTCTCTAAAGTAACTTGTGGCTAGTAATCCTTTGCTTAAATTTTTTAAACATGTGTTTTGCTGACATATCTATTGTTTTAGAAATCTATAATTAGTTAAAACATAGACCCACTATTTTTATTTTCCATCTGCCAGATGCCAAGTTTTTGCTAGAGTCTCTAAAAGAACAGAAGCTTACATGGGTCTTTTCATTTGCATTCTTGTTTACCAGTACAGGGGATGATGACAGCTGAAATGGATAGCCAAAGCTCAGGGAAAATGGTTTTATTTCTTGTTCCAGGCAATGATCAGAAAAATCCTTGAAATGAAACAGACTGAAAATCCATTGGAGGGTCAGCTATGTGTTGGTTCCAACTCAATAGTACACAACAACAGCAACAAGGAGTTTCAAAAATTATAGCTTATTTAATTTTTCAGAATCTACCCTGATGAATGTTTTCTTTAGTTGCAAAAGGAAATTGAACTATTGTTAATCTATTCTTAGGATACAAGTCAGGTAGTTTGAATTTTAATTTATTCTTCTAGTCATAGGCACTCACTTTAGTAAAATAATGTATTTGAGTATTTTTGTTGTGGTGGTGGTGGTGTGCCATCGAGTGGAAACTGACCCATAGCTGACCATCTAGAGGGTTATTCAGAGGCAGTTAATCACACAGGAAGAGATTGCCCATCTTTCTCCAGGAGAGCAGCTTGTGGATTCAATCCATATGCCTTTGGGATTGCAGCACAGCTTCTTAATCCTAAGGAACCAGAGCTCTGAATATTATAACTTGAAAAAAAATAAGTTCTTTATAAGAATTAATAGGTTAGAAGTATAACTTTGAGACACAGAGTGGAATGGATTGAAATTTAAGAAAGAGGAAGAAGTGACCCAGTTTTCCAATTTGGTAGCCCAGGCCTGTATGATAAAGAATCAGAGAGCCCTTTAATGTATGTGTCTATTGAAGTCAATTATTTAGTCAATTATTGTTATGGTGCTTATTCCTTGAGATAACAATATCATGAAAATAAATAAATTCTTATTTTTAAAAAATCTTTGAAATAGCTTGCTTCAGGAAATTCTATGAACTTGGAGAAAGGATGAAAGTTACACAAGTGTTCAGGTCTTTCATTCATAGGGTTGCTATGAGTCATCTAAGACTAAATGACACTTAACAACAGCAACATAGAGAGAGCTCTGTTGGCCTAATGGCTAGAAAGTTATGCTACTAAGCCAAAGGTAGGTGATTTTAATCTGTGGCCCTCGGGCCTGGATTTAATTGTTTTTGGTCAAACATTTTTCTAAGTGGTATAGCATTGGTCTGTCCATTTGCTGTACTGAGGTAACTCATAGTTGCTGTGACACTAAACACTGTGACACTGATGTGCCAAATGTGATAATGGTTATCCATGGTGGACAGTGTTTAGTGGAACTCCCCAATTAAAACAAGTTTGGAAGCAGGAGTGACATCCACTTCTGAAGTAGTTTGCCTCTAGAAACTCTATGAACTTAGAGAAATGATGAAAGTTATACAAGTGTTTAGGTCTTTAGTTCATGGGGTCTCTATGAGTCATCTACAACTCAATGTCATTTAACAACAACAGCAACAACAATTGTAGTTGAAGATACTAGAATCCTAGTCAGAAATGGGCAAGATGGCTCAATATACGGCAGGGCTCAGATCATCATTCAGTCGTAGTTGTCTCCAGGGCAATTAACAACAAGCAACGATTGGATACTGAGGTAGCTCTAGAGGAATACTAGTGAGCTGTGCCTCCCTCTCCAATAGTTCAAATCCACCCATAGCATGGGAGAAAAGATGGGTCGTCTCTTTCTCCTATGATTGATAGCCTTGGAAACTTAGTTGAAATATTATTATGTGTTGGAATCAACTCCACAGCAGTCAAGTTGGGTTTTTAGATTTAATCCAACATCTTCTTGTTGTACTGTTTAGTCAGAACAAACCCATAGTTGACCTTTCATTGTGTTTTCAGAGACTATAAATCACATGAGAGGATGTTGTCCCTCTTTGTACTTCAGAACAGCTGGTGGATTTGAACCATGTGCCTTTGGGCAGGCAGTGCAACTAGGCCACTATGATCTAACTTATTAGGCCACCAGATTTTCTGGTGCCCTCTTCTATCTATTTGCCTTAATAATATTGAAAGGGCTTGATCTTTTTGAGTAGCAGCAAAGGCCAAGAAGAATATTCAAGAGAAGCTGCTACAAATAATGACAGCATAAGCCATTTCACAAAACATACTACTTTTCAGTCTTAGTTTCTTAGTGAAGCATTCAGGTAAGAAAATTAAATTATACAAGTTTACATCTCACTAGACAATCTCTTTCATTTATAAGGTATTCCCTTTCATGTATGCACCAAACTTTTTTCTCCTACTACTTGTGACCCAATTTGATAATTACATTCAATTATTAAACACATTTCTCTAATATATAAACCAACTAGAACACATGTTGCTCCACCCTCATTTAAAAATCACATTATTTGCATGTAAATTGGCTCATTATAGCATCCTTCCCTTGTGAAGGCACTTCCATAACTGAGTCATATAGTAAAAGCATTTTCTCAGTTGACTCTTACGTGAATAACCTCATTTATTTGGTTGAAATCTTGCCATACTATTTTCTTAACTGGCTTAACTCTTGTAGTGGCAAAAATACAAGCATTGAACACTAAACAAAAAAATTCTTATAGAGTACCCAATATGTATCAGATACTGTTACTGGTCAAAAAAAAAGGGGGGGGACAGGTAAAAAAACAGGAACCCGGTTCTTGAGAGGCTGTGATATCTGTTAGTAATCCCTGCAGAAAAGAAAGTCTTCCTTGCTTTACCAAAAGAGCTTTGTAACTGTTGTTCCTTAGCCTGGAGGCACTGGACAAGAGGTTGAATTCCTACAATAAAACCACTGACAATTTCACTCTTTGCTCCTTTTATCATGACGTGACCTATTGGTCCAAGGGTGAGGATTTTTGTTTTCTTTGTACAAAGTAAGTTCATATTAAATATGTATTGAATGAATAAATGTGTGAAAAGTATTTTTAAAAAGACTAAAAAACATACAAACCTTTTAGAAGTTTACATTTTTTCTGAGAAATCATAATGCAACAAAAATTAAGCATAATAAATAAGGAAGTAGATGGTGGTGTTAAGTGTAATCAGGCCACCAATTCATAAGTACAACAGAATGAAACTCTGCCTTATTCTGAGCCATCCACACAGTACCTGCTATGCTTCAATCTATTGCCGCAGCCACTGTGTCAGTTCATCTGATTGTCTTTCTCTTTTCTAGGGATCCTCTACTAAGCATGATGTCTTTCTCCAGGGACTGGCTTCTTCTAATAATATGCCCAAACTATGTGAGACAAAGTCTCATCATCCTTGCTTCTAAGGGCTACTCTAGTTTCACACCTTCCTAGACAGATTTTTCTGTTCTTTTGGCAGTCTATGGTATATTCAATATTCTTTGTCAATACTACACTTGAGAGGCACCAAATTACAAGGTATGATAAATTTGATAAAAGACCTGAAAGGGGGGTAGGGAAAATGTAAACCACTAAGAGTGTAAGGAAAGGATGGAACTGAAAGGATGGAGCACTTCCTATTCCACCTAAGGAGAATGATTATGGTTCATTAGGAAGTCAACATTGGAGTAATGTCACTTTTACATCTACCCTTTATCTCTCCAGTTGCTCCCAATGTTATATTTGGTTTCACTGAACAGACATCTATATTCTCTAATAACTAAAAGAAATCTATTTTGATTTTCCAATATAATAATTTTGTTCTGATCTACTCTTCCATGAAAGAAGAAACATCTCCATATTTAGGATCTACCTTTGGATCAGGAATAAATTAGTTAAAGGATTCTAAAAAATCTCTCCTTGATATCAATATCCTGATGTCTGCGAAATGGATAATACTTTCTCTGGTTCTTCCAACAATAAATCTGCTACAAGTAATTTCCTAACCCAAGGATTATCAAATTCACTGTGCATTAGAACCACCTGGAGGCCTCAGTAAACCACAGATGAAGAAACCTCCTCCCTAAGATATTTGTTTGCATAGATCTGGAAGGGAATGCAAGAATCTGTACTTCTAACTAGAGTCGAGTGATTGACGTTGCTGCTGACTGGGACCATAATCTTTTGAGAATCACTGCTTTGCTTCAATCCCAGTTGTTGTTGTTACTGTTGTTGTGTACAATAGAGTTGGAACCCACACAGTGAGTTTTCAGTGAGTTTTCAGAGGCAGTTAGTTGCACAGGAGATTGCCCATCCTTCTCCTGTGGAGCAGCTGGTGGCCTTGAACAGCGTGCTTTCAGGATTGCCGCACAGCTTCTTGCCACGACGCTATCAGAGCTCACTTTCTATCCCAGGAGATGTACAAATATTTTTCCAATGCAATTGTATGATACTAGCGTCTAAGTACTCTCAGTACTAATTCTACACAACTGAAGAAAAATTGTATTACTTAAAGTTTATTATTTTTTCTACTAGACAATAAAGAAAATAGGAAACATTTCATTATTTATTACCTGTGAGCCAAAACACAATCCCTGATGCTACAAGGGTTAAGAGTTAGACTGCTGACCAACAGTTTCAACTCTCCAGCAATTTTTAAAAGGAGTCGGCAAATTCTGCTCCTGGAAAAATTTTCAGCCTCAGAAACCTTATGGTGCTCTTCTACTCTATCATATAGATTGCTATATGCTGGATGAGCTTGCTGGCTGTAAGCTTAATTTTTGGCTTGAGTCAGATATGATACTGCCTACCAAATCAAATGAAACAAATCTCTTTTCAGTGCGCTCTCTGTCTGAAGATTCTATCACTTTTCTAAATTTTCAGTATGTGTTTATAAGATGCTGTATCACTTGAAAAGACTAATTATAAGCTCAGGGAAAATTCACATTCCTCTCCACTGTTCTCATCATCTGTGGAAAATCCATTCTTTGCATATAAGAAAATAAAATACTCTTAATGAATATGAGTTGAGCATTTGTGGGTAGGAAAATTACAAAAGGATTCTTTTCAAGCATGAAAGACCAAATCTCAGTTCCTCCTGTATTGGTTTCTAAGCAATCTGGTGTTCCATAAAAAATAACACCCTAAAATATTGGATGAATTGAAAAAATGAATAGAAGTAACAAGTGGCTCAATGCTGCTTTCAGAAATCCAGTGAAATGAAGCAAAGATTGCAAGTAATGTTTTGAACAAGCTGTGACATTGTCTCAGCTCATTTTAGTAGAACTGAAACCTTGCCTGTAAAGTTTTCTTAGGCAAAAGTGAAGCCCCACTCCTATCACTTCAGAAATAAGCTTTATGTGCTGTACTTGTCAAAGTCTTTTGGATATGTCAGGAAGATAGCAGTAACAGAGAAAATGCCTTTGCCTCCTTATAAATGAATATGTTCAATGGTTCATCAGTGTAAGCAAAGATTCTCTTCCCTTAGTAAATTCAATGTACACATTTTTCAGGTCCATATTCTCATAGAATGTGACGATATATTCATTAAAATGTGGTAATAAATCATTCTTTTACAACTACATACATAAAAAATTAGAACAAATGACAATGCCAGCGCTAAAAGAAACAACAATGCCACTTTTTGTTTAAAAAAAAAAAACTCAACTCTTAAGTGAGTTGTTTTAGTATAATTGCTACATGCATCATACTACAAATTCTAATGTTAGTTCCCTAGGTTTAGCTAGCTACACTTCTGTATGTTTTAAAAGGGCTTACATTAAAAGCAAGGAGTGAAGAAGCAGAGCAAGATGACCACTTAATCAGATATATCTTGTCATCCTCCTATAGCGAAGACGTGAGAAACCAAGTGAGACAGATACAGATGACAGTCTTGGAGCCTTGAACATCAGACAGAAGGATGAATTGGATCACAAACCAAATAAAAGAAGAAACTGGATAAAAACAGCAGGCATATGGATCCTAGGTACCCTGCCAGCTGGACCCGCACAGCATGGCCATGTTGAGGCAAAGCAAGCAGCATTCCTGGGTGAGGAATATAGTAATCCACACAAAATCTAAGGAGAGAAAAGATAAGCAGATGGGTAAGTGATACAAAGACCCAGATGACCGTAAAGCAAGCAGAGCCAGGAAACACAAAGCTCACCAGCGGTGTTCCTAATTGTTTGGTTGACAGTGTTTACAGATGATAACTCTACTGAGTGATGGCTGGAAATATTGGACTCTGGGCAGTCAATCCTCTTGATTTGGGTCAGAGCAAGTTCATGATAATCACCTACACTTAGCAAGGAGTGCCCTGGCATTCAGACAGATGACCAGTAATTGAATGAATACTTTCCTCCTTCTTACTTATTGTCTACTCAATAATCACAAGTGTAGAGACCTACCAGCACCAGCCACCCAGAAACTACTATCACCTCCTTCTTGCCCGTCTCCTGTCCTATGGTCCACAGTGCACTTTCTTGTACCATGAGATCACTGGCCAACAATATACATGCCCAGTATATAGCGCACATTAAGCTGTTCCTTCATGGATCATGCCTGGCACTTCCACTGTGCAGGTGATTAACAGTGCACCCTCTAACCCATTCTTCTAAGTCATGTGCTCTCTAAGTCATGTATCTAATACGGTGTACCACATACACCAGCAGTTTATGGTGAACACTCATGCCTGATATCATACCACTTACCTGACAACTAGCAGCACACACCACTGAAGATTGTATTGCATACTCTCTAACCACCTTATTTCACTGACTGGAAGTACAGGCTCTTACCACTTCCCCAGTGTGCCAAACTCCAGCAATGTACACTGTGATGAGATTAGACTGGAAACCGGTGCCTTGCATGCTACAAGGCGCTCATCAATAAGAAGTTTGCTATCAGTAGTGACCAGAGGCACTCTCATATCTTCCCTTCTATGTGTTTTACATAGGCAAACTCATTGAATTTGTTTACTTATTTGAAGAGAGTAAAGCTTTGGTCTCATGAGATGACTTAGTTAACTGGCATAACATATTTCATAAAGACCCAAATTTATTTAGGAGTGTCTATAATCTTAGAATCTCATAAGTAGTCATGTAAGACACAATTATTTGTTTCTATAAGAAGTCATGACTAGCAGAGATGCTAACTATAGAGCAGACCATCACTTATTCATGCATAAGTTCAATGTGAAGTTGAAGAAAATACATGTTCAGAAAAACTGCTGTACAACTTAGGTCTATGTCACCTGAAATTTAAAATCCTCTTAATAGATTTGAAAGGAGCTCTGATGGCCTAGTGGCAAGAAGCTGCACTGAAATCCCAGAGATGCATGATTTGAATCTACCAGATGCTCTGCTGGAGAAGGAGGAACAATCTCTTCCAGTACCAGTCAGATCTAATATGACGGTACACACACAAGAAATAATAAAATAAATTTAAAAAATAAAAATAATAGATTTGAGACATTGAACACTAATGATAAAAACTGTATGAAATCATACATAAGAGAGCAGTAATTTGTTACAAATGGAAGAATGAAGACTATAAAAGAAAATTAAAAATTATAGTAGAAAGTCAAGAGACAAAAGCAAAGGGAAGATATGGTTAAATAAGTAAAAGAGATGAACAGAAGATTTCAAAGGGTAGCTCAAGAAGACCAAGCAAAATATTAAAATGGAATACCTAGAGTTGGAGAATAAAAAGGGAATAACTCCCTCTGCAGTTCTCAACTTAAAAAACTGAAAAATAAATTGAAATCTCAAGTTGTGATGCTGAGAGACTCTATAAGAAAAATCTCATATGAACCAAACAGCATCAAAAGAAGACAGAAAGAAAAACCAGAGTCACTATACAAGATGAACTGGTGGACAGTGAAAAATTTCAAGAATTAGCGTATGATAAAAAGCCAATGAAAATGAGGGAAGAAATTCAAGATGCATTGAAATCATTGGCAAAAATTAATGTTCCATGAATCAATGGTCTATCAATTAACATGTTCCAACTAATAGTGTAACCCTGGATATGCTCACCAGTCAGTTACATGACATTTAGAAGGGAGCTAACTGATAAATTGGCCAGAAGAAAACCATATTTGTCTTCATTAAAAAAAAAAAGATTTAACAGAATGTGGAAATTATTGAATAATATCATTAATATCACATGCAAACTAACTATTGCAAGAGATCACCCAAAAATTTCTAGAACAGTACATTGACAGATAACTGTAGTTCAATCTGGGTTTAGAAAAGATCTAGTGGCACCAGGGATATCATAGTTTATGTCAGATGAATATTTGCTGAAAGCAGAAAATACTAGCAGAGTGTCTATTTATGGTTTATTGACTATGCAAAGGTATTTGACTGTGTGGATCACAACAAACTATAGCTAAAATTGAGACGAATGGGAATTCCAGACACTTAATTATGCTTATACTAAACCTCTTATCAAATACCATAATGTTTACCCATTATATACAGTGTTTGGATGAGCTTCCAGATTGATTTATGTTGGGAAGCAGGAGTGGCATCCACTTCCTAAAACTAAATGCCTCTGGAAACTCTACAAACTCTCTAAACTCTACAACTTTCTGATCTCTTTAAATGTACAGAAATGATGTTAGTCATTGAACAGAGTTTAGGGTTTTTTGTGCAAAACTTACTCTCAGTTGTATTTGACTTGACTTAACCACTGCTAAGTGAAACTAGTGCTGTTCTATCTGGAGAAACACCCTTCCAATTTGTACATCACTCTTTGTCAATGTGCAGTATGATGTAACCTTGTTTGCTGTGGTGCTGAACCTTGTACCAATGGGCCATCAAATAGCAGAATGACTTCCCAACGTGGACAGTGTTTGGTGGAGCTCCCAGATGCAAGACAGGTTTGGAAGCAGGAATCGCATCCACTTCCTAAGACACATGCCTCTCGAAACTCTATGAACTTGGTGAAATGACGACAGTTATGGAATGGCGTTAGGTTTTTTGTTCATAGAATTGTTATGAATCGTGCTTGACTTGACAGCAATCAACAAGAAGATCAAGAAGCTATTTTTCAAACAGACAAGGGAACACTGTATGGTTTATAATAGGGAAAGGTATGTATCAGGTCTTTGTTTTTTTCCATACTTATTCAGTATGTATACTAAGCAAATCCCTGGAGAAGCTGGACTTTATGAAAAGTGTAGCGTCAGGTTTGAAAGAAGACTCATCAATAATCTGCATTCAGCAGATGATACAATATTACTTGCTGAAATAAAGAGGACTTGAGGTGCTTGCTGCAGAAGATCAAGGACTGCAGGGTTCAGTATGGATTGCATTTCAATAGCAAGAAAATGAAAGTTCTGACCACTGAGCCAACTTGATGATAGATTAAGAAAAAGATGGAAATTGTCAATGATTTTATCTTGCTTGGATTCACAATTGACAATCTTGGTACCAGCAGTCAGGGGATCTGGAAACATAAAGCATTAGGAAAGTCTGTTGTTAAGGCCCCGTCCAAGGACCTAAAGAGTAGTATCTTCAGTTTAAACTAAGGTGTGCCTATTCAAGCCACACTCTTTCCAATTACCTGCAACACATCTGAGAATTTGACAATAAATAAGGATGCCAGGTGATGATCAGTATCTTTGAGTTATGGTGTTGGAGAAGAGTACTGACTATGCCATGGACAGACATAAAGAGCAAACAGGTATATCCTGGAGAAAGTGCAACCAGAGTACTCCTTGAAGGCAAAGAAGGAACAGCTTCATCTCACATACATTGAGCACGGTGTAGAAGAGGCTATTCCCTGGAGAGGGACATGCTTAGAAAGGTGGAGGGTCAGGAAAAGAGAAGAAGACCCTCAACAAGATGGATTGCTACAGTGTCTGCAGCAATGAACTCAAGCGTGTAAGGGATGGATGATAAGGATGATGCAGGATAGGACAGGTTTCATATATGTTGTTCATAGGATTGCTATGATTTGTAGGTGATGACACTTAACAACTACTCATCTGAAATGAAATAAACAAAAGATTTAGGAAAACTTGGAACTGATTCATAGCTGATCCTCTAGTACGTTTTTAGATGCTGTTAATCATGATGGAAAAGATTTCCCATATTTCTCCCTCAGGAGAGCTGGTGGTTTAAACCACATACTTTTAGGTTGAAAAAGCAACTCCTTACCCACTAGGCGACCAGAGCTTCTTATAGGACTACTAGCCTAAATAAACCATGACCTTTTCTAACGTTAACCGAATTGAGCTTCTTCTAAACAGAACTAAGTGGTGCTTAACTACCATAATCAACCATTCTGACCAGCAACAAAACAAAAGATATTGGTTAGATTGGGTAAAAACAGGATGAAGTTCAACTTAATAAATAAAAGCAAAATTTTATTAGATAGATTAGAATAATCCCCAAGACTATCATCCTAAAATTGCTTTTTAACTTAAAATAGAACTATTCTCAGATATCATCTTTCAGCTAAACAACAGGTTGGGGTATAAAAAAACAATATCATCTGTAAATTATATGTCTCTTAAAAATCTTAAAATTATAAGATTAAATGGTCAAAAACTACCCAAAAGCAAATATGAGGGGAAAAGTCAATGAGGGGAAGAGAAGCTAGATGAAAGGAAATAGAACAGACTGGTGGTGGGGTGGGGTGGGGTGGAGAGAATTCTGCACAGCATGAAAGCTGTAACCAATGTCAATGAACAATTTGTATAAAAGTTAAATAAAATTAATTTGATTTGTAAACTTACACTTAAAAATAAATAAATACAGGAAAATAAAATGAGCACTTCAATATTAAAACCAAAACTATAAAGATCTTGGAAGACAATACAAGACTAAACCCAGAACACATGTTTGCAGTTAGTGTGAAACCTATACTTGGACTAGGCAGCAGTCCTCAGAACAGAGCAAGGAAACGCTGCATAGTTCAAAATCAGGAAAGTAGTGCATCAGGAATGCAGCTTCTCTCCATACCTTTCTGTATGCAGAACAGTCATTCAGGAAGCAGAGTTTTATGAGGATCAATGTGGCATCAAGTTTGGATTGTGCAGATGACACAAATTGCTTGTTGAAACTGAAGAAGACCTGAAGCACTTACCACAGAAGGTCAAGGACTGTAGTCTTCAATATGGATTGAAGCTCAACATTAAGAAAACAAAGATTCTCAACCACTGGGCCAATTGGTAGCACTGTGATAGATGGAAAAGAGATTGAGATTGTTAACAATTACAGTTTTCTCAACTTTATTATCAACACTCTTAACATCAAAAGTCAGGAAATCAAAAAACAAATTGGGAAAATCTGCTGTCAGGAACCTCTCCAGAGTGCTGAAAAGAAACAATTTCAGGTGTGCCTAATCCAGGGCATAGTCTTCACAATTATCATAATTATGTTATTAAAAAAATGTGGCATGGTTTAAGAACTTTGTAATCCTGTTCTATTGGTGCTGAAATTGTGAATTGATTCAACCAATATGGAAAGCAACATAGTACTCCCTCAACAAATTAGGAATAGAAATATTTTATAGTCCAGCAATCACACTCCTAGGTATATACCCTAGGTATAAATCCTAGGTATTTATCACTGAAACTTCTGAGAAAAACATCTATATGCATACTTAAGTTCATTGTTGTAAAAAGAATAAGGGGCGCATGAGGGGTGCCATATTTGACCTTTATCAACTTCACAGGGTAAATGTCCCTATCCACAACATCAATAACACAAAAGCAATTCCCATGATGTCATACATGTCCCCCATTCTCCCATACCTCTTTTACTCATCTCAACACCAATATTACTGCTTTGGTGGGTCTAAAATCCAATGTGACATCTCACAGACTATCCATAACCATATTGGAGAAGTCAAAGGTAATAATTCAAACTAAACCAAATACAGTCAAGATAGCTCCCAAAATGTACACATGCAGATGTTAAAAGTTTTAACTGGAACAGAATATTCTTGAGAGAAAGGAACATGTTTGTTTCTCCAGAGTACTGGTTTGATAGGAATGGACAAATCAGAAATTGGCCACCTAAAATGAGAGAGATTAAAAATAAGGAATGAAGTTGATTGTTAGGCTATGGATTTAAGAAAGAGATAGAGAACAAGAGAAAAAGCTTAAAATCAGCTTTATTAGAGGAGCTCCTGGGCAAGACTCCTTCTTCTGAAGATCCAGAAGAAGGAAGTCACACTTTGAGCATATTTGGGGAGGGTTTTTATGACAAGGTCTTTAGGGAGGGAGGGAAGGAAGGAACATTCCATTGTGATTCATGGTTCATCCATTAGTTCAGCCAAGTGGGCAAGGCCATTCACTCTTCTTATTAACATGTGTATTCTTTGAATTCTTCATTCTCCCCTTTTGCGTCCTGTCTGGACCTAACACTGATAACACAGTTTCACAAATATTGTATATTGTAAGGAGAAAGATGATTTTTCATATGTCAATGTTTAAGGTTAGAAAAGACAGAGGGTAGCCTGTGGAGTTTGCTTGACATTCCATATGGCTTTTCTAGGATTATTTGAATGTGGATGACTGAACCATGTTGATGAGGGGTACCATGTGGATGGAGTGTGTTAGTTTATCCACAAGGGATTAACTACTTACCATTCCCTAAGAAGATTGGCCAGCCTCAACAATCTACAAGAGGATTAGCTAGTCTCACCAATAAATGGAATCGTTTTAGCCAAAACAGAGTCCCAGTCAGAGAACACACACACACACACACACACACTCCTGTGAAGAGGAGAGAAGAGACAGGAAAATGTAGGACACACTTTGGGACATCAGTAGCAGCCATGGCTGAAGTGGAGAACTGACATGAGATGGGACTTTGGGGAATGTGGAAAGCTAATACTGGCAAGACTGAGAACTTTGTGGGACAATTGGAGAGAGCCAATATTAGCAGGTCTGAGAACTTGGGAGCACTGTGAAGCTTGAGGCTGAGGTCCCTGGGTGCGCATTTCAGGAGCTGTCTTGATTGTATACTGTTATAATCTGAATTATAATCTTTTGACTTTCCCGATTTGGTTCTATGTGGTCTGTGAGCTATCACATTGGATCTGGGACCAACTAAAGCAGCAGTATTGGTGTTCATGGGAATTGGTTTTGTATTATTGATGCTGTGGACTGGGACAGTTTCCTTCTGTGAAGTTGATAAAGGTCAGATATGGCTACCCACTACATGGCCCTTGTTCTTTTTCAATTGCAGTGCCTGACTTGGATATTCAGTACTCTCTTCCAACACCATAGACCAAAGACATCAATTCTTCTGTCGTCTTTATTTATTGTCCAGCTCTCAGATATATAGCAAGCGACTGGGAAGACAACAGCCTGAATCAGGCACATCTTAACCCTCAAACTGATACTACTGCTCCTCAATAATTTGAAGTAATCCTTGACTACAGTCTTTCCAAGGACAATATGTCTCCTAATTTCCTGTTGAAGAAGAGTACTGAATATCCCATAGGTTGACAAAAGAACAAAATGGTATGTCTTTTAGAAGGTACAGCCAGAGGGTTCCTAGAGGAAAAGATGATAAAACTTCATTGCACATGTTTTGTGCATATTGGTAGAAGAGACTATTGCTTGGAGAGGAACATCATGTTTGGAAAGGTGGAGAAACAGTGAAAGAGAGGAAGACCCTCAACCAGGTGGATTGATGCAGTGACTGCAGGAATGTATTTGAGTGTTTAAGAGTTTATCAGAATGGCACAGGACAAGACAGAGTTCAGATCTGTTGTCCATAGAATCGCTATGAGTCATACTCAAAGACACCTAACAACATATTCCTCCTGCATTTAAATAGCACCTGAAGGACAAAAATAAAACACCGAACACTAATAATCGAAGACCAGATGATTGTGGGATGGCACAAAGTATACCATACAGGAGAAAGCAAAATTTAAAAGACAGAAAAGCTTGAAAAAATAAAAATGGATATCAGAATAGATTCTAAAAATTGCTTTTTAACATTGAGTAACTAAAGTGAAAGGAAGAAATGCTGAAGAAAAGCTGAACAAATTTCAAAGGGAGTTCTGGTGGCGTAGTCATAAGGAGTTAGTTGCCCCGCTAAGTCAAAGGGCTTATCTCTGATGGTTTAAAACTCTCAGAACCTTCTCAGGAGAAAGAAGGACAATCTT
>NW_006399850.1:13383523-13387996 GCF_000299155.1 Elephantulus edwardii
GGTTGGCACAGGATGGAGCAGGGTTTAGGGCTGTTGTACATAGGGTCGCTATCAGTCGCAAGCGACTCGACGGCACATAACAACAACAAATTATTTTGTCTTAGTTGGATCAAGAATTAGTACCCTTGGTACCAGCAGTCAGGAAATCAGGAGATGCACTGCACTGGGCAAGTCCACTGTTAGGAACTTCTCCAAAATGCTGAAGAGCAATGATAGGGTATGCTTGATTTAGGACATGCTCTTCTCAATCACCTGCTATGCATCAGAGAGCTGCAAAATGAATAAGGATGAAAGAAAAAGAATTCTTTTGAGTTCTGGTAGTCAATAATAGTACTAAATATCCTATGGACTGCTAAGAGAAAAAAGAGCTATATCTTTGAAAAAAATGCAGTCAGAGTGCTCCTTGGAGGCAAAAATGGTGAAGCTTCATTTCTCATGGTTTTGGACATGTAGCTAGAAGAGGCTTTTCTTTGAAAAGGGTCATCATGCTTGGAAAGATGGAGGGTCATCAGAAGAGAGGAAGACCCTTGCAGTGGTGGACTGACATGGTGATTTCAGCACTGCACTTTAGTATGTCAGAAGTGATGAGGTCGGTATAGAATAGGGTCTTGTTCAGCTTGACTCTTCATAGGGCCACTACGAGCCATACTTAACTCCACGGCACCTAATTACAACAGTGAAATTATTATAACTGACTCTTTCAAATTCATAAAACTAGCCATTTTTATAAAGTTATTATATGTTACAAAAATAAAGTTTTTCTTTGGTTATTCAAAGGAGAATAACATTAATCTGAAGACATTTCAAAATACAGATGATTATAATTTTAATTTCTTGGTTAATTGAAGTCAGAGTATCTGACTCTATATACTATATCCCTACAAAAAAATACTAACAACATTCCTATGCTATCACTAATTAACTCACTGCCATTGAGTTGATTCCATCATAGGAATCCTCGATTTGGTTTCTGAGACTAAATCTTAATGGAAGGAGATTGCCCATCTTTCTCCCCAGAAGACACTGATAGATTCAAACTGCTTTTTTGGTTCACAATGCAACATGCTATATAGTATACCACCAGTGTTTTCTTTTGTATGATATACAAGGCTGTTTGTTGTTGCTGTTACGTATCGTTGGGTCAAGTAGGACTCATAGCGACTTTATGAACAACAGAACTGAATCTTGTCTTATTCTGTGCCATATTTACACTTCCTGACATACTAGAGCCCATTTTGTTAGTCACTCTGCCAATTCACCTGATCGACAATCTTCCTCTCTTTTGCTGACCCTCCACCCTACCCAGAATCATTTCCCTCTCTAAGGAATAGCACCTTCTAGCAACATACCCAAATTATATGGGGTGAAGCCTCATCATTCTTGCCTCCAAAAAGCACTCAGTTGCACCCTTTCCAAGACGTATTTATTTGTTCTTTTATCTGTCCATGGGATAGCTCAAAGGCATCAATTCTTTTTCTACCATTCCTATTCATTGTCCAGCTCCTAGACACACAGCAAGTGATCAAAAAGATCGTGACCTGAATAAAACACACTTCAGTCCTCAAACTGACCTCATTACTCCTCAATATTTTGGAAAGGTCCCTAACTGCAAGCTTCTGCAGTGCATCACATCTCCTTATTTCCTGATTGCCAGTACCAAGGACATCCATTGTGAATCCAAGTAAGATGAAATTGTTGACAGTTTAATCTCTTCTCCATCCACCATGATGTTACCTATCAGAGCAGTGGTAAGAATCTTAGTTTTCTTGACATTGAGATGCACGCCATACCGAAGGCTGCATTCTCTGATCTTCTGCAACAAGTGCTTCAAGTTATCCTTACTTTCAGCAAGCAAGGTTGTGTCATATGCATAATACAGGTTATTGATGAATTTCCCTCTAATCCTGATGCTACAGTCCTCATATAGAGCCCAGCTTCTCAAATTATCTGCTTGGCATACATTTTGAAGATGTATATAGAGAGAATATATAACCTGTTGCACTCCATTCTTAATTTTAAACCACGTAGTGTTCCTCTGATCTTTTTCCTCAACAGCCTCCTTGTCCAGGTATAGGTTTCACATAAACACAATTAAATGTTCTATGACTCCTATTCCTCTCAGTATCAGCCACAATGTGTTATAATCCATATAGTCAAATCCCTTTTCATGGTCAATAAAGCACAAAATCCATTTGAGGCAGTGAACACCAATGACCAAAGAACAGATGAGTTGTGGAATGGTATCAAGGATTTTATCGATGAAGAAAGCAAAAGTTCATTACAAAAACAGAGAAGAAAAATGAAATAGATGTCAGAAGAGACCCTGAAAATTACACTAAAGCTTTGAGAAGTCAAAATAAAAGGAAAACATGCCAAAGTAAGAGCTGAACAGAAGATTTCAAAGGGCAGCTTGAGAGGACAAGGAAAAGTATTATAATGGAATGTATAGAGAAGAACTTGCTCTGCATTTCTCAAGCTGAGAGAAGTGAAAGATAAATTTAAACTTCAAATTGCAATCTTGAAAGATATTATGGCAATATATTGAATTACCCAGAAAGTATAAAAAGAAATTCAAGGTACACAGAGTCACTGTACCAGAAAGAACTTATTGACACTGAAAAATTTCAGGAAGTACCATATGAACAGGAGCCAATGGTAATGAAGAAAGTGGAAGCAGCATTGAAGTCATTGGCAAAAAATAAGGCTCCAGGATTTGATGGGATACTAATTGATTTGTTTCAATTAACAGATGCAGTCTTTAAGGCATTCAGCAGTCTATACCAGGGAATTTGGGGACAGCTGTCTGGCCACAGATTGGAAGACATCCATATTTGTTCCCATTCCCAAGAAAGGTGTTCCAAAAGTATGTGGACACTATCAAACAATATCATTAATATCTCATAAAAGCAAAATACTGCTGAAGATCATTCAAAAATGGCTAGAACAACACGTAGATATTGATGTGTCAGATGTTCAAGCAGGATTTAGAAGAGACCATGACACCCAGGATATAATTGCTGATGTCATATAGATCCTGGCTGAAAATATACTAGGTTGTAGAACAAAATAAATCACTGTAATCCACACTCCTCAGACAATAATTGAAAGCACACTTTAACTTTTCAGCAGTCAGTGTATATTTCTCTTGACACATGAACCTGTATGCTTAATTGCAAGAACACCATAGACCAAAATTAGAATATATTTTTCAATAAATGCATTTCTGAAAGTGTTCTTTGCAATCTTCATATTGTCCTGTAGAGAGATAATTTTAATTCAGTTGAAAATTATAGAAAGAATGATATATGGGATTTTTTTCAGTATCATATGTGTGTACTCAACCTATTTTCCAAGGTAACAGCACAGATTTTCAGCAGAGTCAGATTTTTGCTAAGAATTATGCAGTGATAATTGATAGTCAGTGGTATTTCTTCATTATGTCCAATTTGTTGTGCAGTCTTTAGTATTGATTATTTGTAAAGTGTATTTCTTTTTTAGCTCTCCATATAGAGTTGCAGGAAATAACACTTTTATAGCAGCTTTTGATTGGGAGGAAAAAAGTGACAAGAAAATAATCACACTTCTCCTAAGTGGAAGGACTGTTATCACCCTTAAACATTTATTTTAAGAACTGTATGTTTTCTTTCCTGCACTTCTGTACTCAGCATTCGAACGAAGAGTATTTTCAGGGTTACGATTAAGATCAACTTAAGAAGCCACTAGTTGAGCAAATGGGTCACAGTACTGAAATCACTTAGGAAGTTTCTTAGACATTAAGACTCAAAATCACTTTTAGAAGATTTTCTCAGTGGTGGATCATTGAGATCTCTAAATGTCAAAATTGATAAGAAGTGAGGTTTTAACTTTTAAAAAAGGGATTCTGCAACAAATTCTAAATTAATCCAATATTAAAACTAAAAGCAAAACACTAAAGAAAATGAGTGATAGATTTTTAATGAAAATAAAATATAAACATCAATGTGAAAAGAAAATATTTTAAAGCTGTAGGTATTAAAATACTGAATAGGCAGTTAAATGTACTCCAACATTTTTATATGGAAAACTTGTTTCATACAAATTGAGAGTGCTGTGTGTTCTAATATGTTAATGTACATGGAAGCTATAATAAAAACCTTTCCAGTGGTTCTGCAAGACTAGTAAACATCTCTTTTAAAAATTGCTCAAAACTCTGCCTTTCATATTTGCTTTACTTATAGAGAACTGTCTTAGTCCAGATTATTGGTAAGAATTTTGGACATGAGCAAACCAAAATTAAGTCTAGCAGCACATGCAATCAAGATACTAGATTTTACTTCTCAAAAACATAGTATACCCTAAAGTGCAACTACCAATCCAATTTTAATCTCCCTAATTTAAAAAAAAAATTATTTATTCTGACCCTGGAGGACATTATGCTGAGTCACAAAGGGACAAATACTGCATAATGCCAATGTTATAAAGCAGAACTGACAT
>NW_006399850.1:13388301-13393342 GCF_000299155.1 Elephantulus edwardii
AGTGAAGGCCTAACAGTGACAAAGGCACACAATATCTCAATTCTCAAAGAGAGTTTACAGTTTATTTAACAAAGTCAATATAGGGTAAATGCAATATATACAAATGTGGAAATATATAATAAAAGTTATTCTGGTTTAGGAATTTAGAAAATGCTTTTCTTTGTGAATAATAAAAAAAAAAATTGAGATTCAATGGGTGGGAGAGCTGTGATAGAGATAGAGATATTAGCAAGCTATTGCATATAGTCAGATGATGAAGTAGCATGAAAAGGAATAAATATCTAATGAAGTAGAAAAATAGTCGAGGATAATGCTGTAGAGAGTTTATAAGCTTAACAAAGATTTTAAATGTATACTAAGGGTAACAGGAAAGTATGATGAATAAACTTTGCTTGATAATGCTGACAAAGCATAAAATAAAGGCTAGTCTGATATGAATTATTAAAATGACCCGATATCAGTTGCTCCCTACTGTGTAACAAATTTCCCCAAAACTTGATAGCTTGAAATAGTGTTTAGTATTTTGGTGGAGCAGGAATAAAAGGGTGGCTGACCTGAGTGCCCTGTCTCACTGCTAAGGCTACAGTTAAGATGTCCAAGGATAGCTGTTGTTCAAGACGCAACTAGAGGGCTCTGGTGGCTAAATGGCATGGAATTGTACTGTCAAAGCAAAAACACTTGGAGAAAAATAGGCAATCTCGACCTGAGATTTTGACTGCCTCTGAAAACTTGCTGGAAGGACAGCTATAGGTTGGTTCTGACTCGACAATGCAAATAAGACTTAATTGGATAAAGATTAATTTTTAATCCTCATTCATGTGGTTTTGGTACAATTCACTTTCTTACAAGCCATTTGGAATCATGTACTTGGTTACTGAATGAAACTGTTGGCCAAAGGGAACCTTCGACCCCTTGCGAATTGCAATTTTCTCCATAAGGTAGCTCCCACAATGCTTACTGACAAGAGCAAACAAAAAGCAAGTAAGACACAGAACCAGCAGTCTGGTCTAATCTTTTCTGATCTCAGAAATGAGATTCCATCTCTTTTGCTTTTCTAATTGGTTTTTCACAAGTCATATGTTTCATGCTATGTTCAAGGGGGGAGCATTACACCAAGGATTAATAGCACAGGAGTCATATAACTTTTAGGTCTTTTCACCATAAGGCTAGTTTCACTTTATTACTACTTAAAATTATTCCCTTAATGATATTTTTCAGAGATTTACTTATAAACCCAATCTCTTTCCTCCCTTTTAAAAGTTAATAGCAACTTCTATCCCTCTCCAATCACCAATTCAACATTTAAATAATTCAGTTGGAAAATCTGTTAAATAGAAATCATTAAAATATTTATGCTTAATTTACAATTACGCAATGTGTTGTAAGAAAGTATATTCACTGATTTAAAATAATTTTTAGATCATTTTTATTTTCCATTTCTAACATCTTATAAAGCACATTAAATATTTGGAATTTTTTTTCTATCTTCTTTTGACTAGTGTTATTAACTTCTTTCATCCTGTAATCTTCAAATACATTCATTATTTGCAGAAAATTTCACACAATGTGAAGGTTTTATAAATTAATATTAAATGATAGAGGTTATGCTCTGATTGTCACTGAGTTGAAATCAACTCATAGTTGAACTTCCTTTGGGTTTGAATGTGCTAAGTCCCATTAGAAAGAGATTTTGAACTTTGAGTTAACAGTGCAGCACCCTATAGACACACAGAGGAGGAGAAGAAACTTTGAGGGCTTGGGGGAGGAGGCTGGTAAAGATAAAGGAAGAAACTAGCATTATCAGTTACAAGTTAAGGAATTCAAGAAGCCTCCAGAAGCTGGAAAAACCAAGGAAGAATTTGCTTTCAAAGACTTTAAAGGAATTGTAGCCCTAACAGTAATTCGATGTTAGATTTCTGGCTTCCCAAACTGTGAAAGAATAATTTCCTGATGTTTTAAGCCATCAAGTTGTGTGGCAGCTTTGTTGTTGTTATTGTTGTTGTAATGTGTTATCAAGTTGACTACCTCCCATAGCCATCCTATGAACAATGATTCTGAACCTGACCCTATGCTTTGCCATCCCCGTATTCTCTGACATACTTGAGCCTATTGTTAGTCACCAAGTCAATCTATCTTGCTAAGGGTCTTCCTCTCATATGCTGAGTCTCCACCTTTCCAACATGGTGTCTTTGTCCAACAACTGGCCTCTTCTAACAACAGGCTCAAAGTATGTGAGACAGAGCGTCACCATTCTTACCTCCAAGGATTACCTTGGTTTTATTTTATCCAAAACATATTTGTTTGTTCTTTTGATGGTTCATGGAATATTCATAATTTTCTCCAACACCGTAACTGAAAGGCATTTATTCTTCTTCTATCATCCTTAGTCTTTGTACAACTTTCAGGTGTATAGTAAGTAACTGAAAAATGGTTTGGATTAGGTACACCTTAGTCTTTAAACTGACATTGTTGCTCTTTAGCACTTTGAAGAGGTCCTTGACAGCAGATTTCCCAATATAACATATCTTTTGATTTCTTGACTGCTGGTACCAAGAGTATAGGTTGTAGATCCCAGTTTGATGAAGCCATTGACAACTTCTATCTATTCTGCATCTATCATGATGTTGCCTATTGGTTCATTGGTGAGGACTTTTGTTTTCTGGATATTGAGATGTAATCTATATTGAAGACTATAATTGAAGACTATAATATTCAATCTTCTCCTGTAAGTGTTTGAAGTCTTCCTCACTTTTAGTAAGCAAAGTTGTGTAATATGCATAATTCAGGTTGCTAGTGAATATTCCTCCAACCCTGATGCCACATTCCATTCAATAAAATTTAGCAACTCAAATTATTTTCTCAGCATACAGATTAAATAGGTATGAAGAAAGGAATATGGTAACTTTCATGTCATCAATTACTTATTCTTTTCATTGCAAAAAAAGTTTTCTGTCCCTTGAAATAATTTAAATAACAATATTTTATCAGTATGTACATTATACAATTTCAAATTTGTATCTTATTCGATTCCCTCTAAATTATTATTTCCATTTTACAAATAGAAATCAGATTCCAAGATGTTCGATTAATAAGCAGGATCTCAGCAATATCCTCCTGTGCCAGACAGATCCAACTCGATGATTGTTGTTGTTATGTGCCATCTAGTTACTTGTGACTCATAGTGACCCTATGTACTATACCGCTCTGCTACATTCTGTGCCAATCTTATTGTCTCTGGCACACCTAGTCACTGAATCAATCCATCTCATTAAGGGTCTTCCTATCCTGTGCTATCCCTCCACCATCCCAAGCATGATGTCCCTCTCCAAGGATTGGTCTCTCCTTGCAACATGTCCAAATTATGTCAGATGAAGCTTCAGAATCCTTGCCTCCAAGGAGCAACCTGTCTTCACCCTCTCTAGGACAATCCTGTTCATTCTCTTAGCAGTCCATGGTATTTTCAGTACTCTTCTCCAACACCACAGCTCAAAGGTATCAATTCTCCTCCTATCATCCCTAGTCATTGTCCAGCTTTCTGATGCATAGTAAGTAATTGCGAAGACCATGGCCTGGATCAGGCACATCTTCGTCTCCAGACTGACATCATTGCTCTTCAGTACTTGGAGAGGTCCCTGACAGCAGACTTTCCCAATGCAATTCTCTTTTGATTTCCTGACTTCTGGTACCAAGTTTGTTGATTGTGGAGCCAAGCATGCTGAAGCTGGTAACAATCTCAATCTGTTTACCATTCATTATGATACTATCAATTGGCCTGGTGGTAAGAATCTTTGTTTTCTTAATGATGAGCTTCAATCTTTACACTTTCATATAGTATTTCAATTCATCCTTAATGGATACTCATATCCATTTTAGAAGCAGAGGCTGGACTAGAAATTCACTGTTGTAGTTTCAGTTCCCAGAATTTTGAATTGAATAAAGAACAACTTTTAATGAGTATTTGTTTACCAAATAAGGATAAATATAAAACTCACAAAACCTCTTGATGTCTAATTCTGACTGTTAGCAATTGTTGCCTGCCTGTACCAAGGGGAGCTGGGATTTCAGACCCTCACTACACATCATATTACTACTTTACCCATGGAGAGACCTAGATCATACAGCTTGCTACCTGAATCCCTGGCTTTCAAAACCTTGTACCACTGCCTTTCTGAGAGACTTCAGTTACCCATACCATATCTGTAAGTTTGCTATTCCTTTGGGTTTAACCTTAAGGGTATAATAACTTGTCTGTTGGTTGCTTGTATTGGGGCAGTGTTATTCATGCTGGTTCTCTTAATAGTTTTGTTGTTTTGGTTGTTATATGCCGTTCCATTAACTATGACTGATAGCGACCCCATGAACGGTATTTCTGAACCTTATCCTGTCCTGAGCCAATCTCACAGTCTCCAACACCCTCGTCCCCTTTACTACAGTAACTGTGTCAGTTCATTTCATCCAGTGTCGTCTGTTCCTTTCTGAACTTCCACACTTCCAAGCACTGTATCTTCTCCAAAGACTGGTTCCTCTTGGCAACATGTTCAAAATACATGAGACAGAGTTTCAAAATTCTTACCTCCAAGAAGCAAACTGATTTCAGCTTTTAAAGGACAGACATGTTTATTCTCTTGGCAACCCACGTATATGTTCAATAATCTTCTCTAGCATGACAACTCGAAGGCATTGATTCTTTTTCTGTCACTCTCAGTCACTCGGGTATGTATATATCTGCTTCTTTATCATCTATTATCATGAATACAGTTCTGTCAGATGCTGTACTAAAGCAGAACTCCAAGATTAAGATAGACAAGAAATAAAGATTGGTTGCCCACTTCTGAAACCACAGGCCTTCAAAAACTCGAATAATTTTATAAAAGGCAGTCAGAAGAAATTAGGAAGATCACTGTGCCAGCTAATAACCACCTGAGTTCCTTGATAGGAAAGATTCAGGTAATCTTAAGCCTTATGATTTAAAACTGTGGGAGGATGTTAAATGTATCATCCAGGAAGAGTGCAGGCGGTCATTACAAAGGCAGAAGAGGAA
>NW_006399850.1:13395177-13397247 GCF_000299155.1 Elephantulus edwardii
ATGGCACATAACAACAACAACTATCCTTACCAATATTCTTTTGGCTTTTTCCCATTCAGGACATTTTTTTTCCCCTTAACCAACATCATTCCAGTTCAGAGATTCTGATTTTTCTAATTATTTCTGAACACTTTGTTGAGATGGGAAATTGTGCTTGACACACTGGATTGGGCCTTTAAATAGATGTCGTTCCTTTTGGGTTGTTTTGATTTTTTGAAGTGAGATTTGATTTTTTTATACTTTATATGTACTAATATTTTCCTAAATTCATCAGTTCCAGGAAAGAAAATTTCAGGGAAGATATTTAATGCTTACCTTTCTAATTAAAAGTAAATTTTACTAAATGTAAATTTAAAAATACACCTAAAAACAAAACCAAAACCCTGAACAGAACAGAGTTACACAGTTAGACAGACATAGCACTGGAGGTAAAGCCCTCAGATTGGAAGACACCAAAACTGAGAAACAACAGCTAAAAACTTCCACTAATCATTGATACATGGAACATATAAAATTATGACTACAGAAAAATTGAACGTTGTTAAAAATGAAATGGAATGCAGAAACATTGGCATATTAAGAATTATGATCAAGTGGTGATTGATGAGTATTGGGCATATAATTTACTTTCCCAGGAATGAATAATTGAGGAAGTATGACTGACATTGCATTCATAGTGGTTTTGGTGTTGCTTGTGACTCATAGCAACCCTATATACAACAATTCTGAAACCTGCTTTATCTTTAGGCAACCTCATCATCTCTGACACACTTACCCCCAAACCCTAGTCACTGAGTCAATACATCTCATTGAATGTCTTCCTCTCTTGCACTGTCCATCCACCCTTACAAACATAATGTCTTTCTCCAAAGACTGGCCCCTCCTTGCAACATGTCCAAAGTATATCTAAGGTAGCTTCAAAATCTTTGTCTCTGATGAAACACTTGGTTTCACCCTCTGCAGGATCTCACAGCTCAAAGGTATCAATTCTTCCATCATCTTTAGTCATCTTCCAGGTTTCTTATTCATAGCAAGTAATTTCAAAGATCATAGCCTGCAGGATTTTATTCTCCAGACCAAAAGAAGGCCATTTCAAGATCTGTCTTGAAATATAATGCTATGATCTATCTGTACACATACAAGGAAGATATGCTAATAAAACTATTATTCAAATATACACACCTACAGCTTAAGCCACAGAGGAGGAAACAAGTTTTCTACTAATTTTTGCAGGGTATTTGGACATGTTGTAAGGAGAGACAGGTCTTTAGAGAGGGACATCATGCTTGGTAGAGTAGAGGGACAGTGCAGGAGGGGAAGACCCTCTATGAGGTGGATTGATTCAGTGACTGTGGTAATCGGGATGGGTGTGTCAGAGGCAATGAGACTGGCACAGGATAGAGCACGGTTTAGGGCTGTTGTACATACGGTCACTATGAGTCGCAAACGACTCAACGGCACATAACAACAACAACAACAACAACAACATTCTCTACTAGTAAGAAACTGTGCTGTAATCTCAAAAGCACATAGTTTGAATATACCAGCTGGTATTAGTAGAACAAGAATGGGCAATCTCCTCTCATGTCATTTATTGCCTCTGAAAACTCACTAGAGAGTCAGTTAAGAATTAGTTTCCACTCAATGGCATACAAAAAGTAATTTTTACATGAAATTTACTTTTTATGAAATTTGCCAAACAAGCAATCAAGATGCACTAACGGCAATCAGTGGCTGAAATGGATACAGTGAAGAAGGAATGATAGTTGGAAAATATGGACTTGACAGAAATGAGGCTGGAGAATGAATAGTTGAATGTTTTATGTTCAATGATTTAGTCATTGAAAAGACCTTTTTAAGAGGTGTACACAGTGACAATACACATGGACCTCACTTGATGAACTGCACAGGATCAGATAGACTATATCTGTGAATCACAGAAGCCAGAGAAGATTCAGATATAAGTTATTAGATGGAGGGCTGGTCAAAGGGAGATAGATGTGAAGGGAGGGGTAGAAGTGGATGGGTATCCTGGTGGATGGTGTAGCAGGGAAATAAGTGGGTAAAGAC
>NW_006399851.1:0-32710 GCF_000299155.1 Elephantulus edwardii
TCTTCCTCTAATTCTGATGTCACATTCTTCTCCATGAGCTCCAGAATAAAGAAATATGAATGATTATCCTTTAATAGGGCAAATACCTAAACTATGGTCTGGAATGGATAACCAAAAATATTTTATAGAATCAATTACTAAAGTCATGGAGGAATGAGGCATGGTCAAAATTGTTGACTTTTAATGTACTTTCCTTCCCAAACTCGAGGATTCCAAATTTAAAAGCTTAAATTTGGGTATACCTCCTCCTCATTAAACAACGTTACTAAATAAAGACACATGAGGTTTGTACTTATTTAATGCACCAATTTCAGTGCAGTGAGGCCTGGTGACCCACACCTGGGTTTCAAAGGTTATAAATTGTAATGGGTGAAGATAGCTTCTTCTTCCTTCCATGGAGTGGCTAGTGGATTTGAACCACTGACCTTTCAGTTAACATTCTAACACACAAGCCCCTATGCCATCAGGGCTCCATGACTGAAGGCAGGGATGTGTTAAATTCTGTGTTCATATGGAATGCTGTTTGAAAGAAAATCCCTTTAAGTAAATGTAATAAAAATTACCTGAGTATATATTCTAATTCATAACTGCATCGTAGGTGAAAACAAACAAACACAAAGAACCAACACTTAAACACAGAAGCACAAATAAACCGACTTTAATAGATATTTTATATTTGTATAGGGCCTTCTTCGAGAACCTTAAATGCTTTACAGACATTATATCTAATTAACCCCCACAACAACCCTGTGAGGTAGGTGTTACTCCCATTTAACAAGGCAGGGAGGCAGAAGCACAGAGAGGTTAAGGGACTTGCCCCAGGTCACAGGGTTAAGTTCTCTGAAGAGGCAGGAACTGAGCGCCTTAACCTCCCAGCTCCCTGTTCAATAGCTCAGGAGAGCATCTGCACTGAAAGTGTCTTTAGAGAAAGTATCAAGAGTAGTTAAGTTATGAAAGTGAGGTCTTTCCATCACCACTGAGGAAAGAAAAAGCCCTACACGGATGGTGAGAGGCAACGAGAGCCAAAAATGACACACTCCCTTCTTCCCTCTTCCCGGTCGCATGGCCCCTGTCTCAAGGATATCTTCTCAGGAGAATGTTTTCAGACAGAAGCCATGCGGCTTAGAAGAGGGAGGACTTAGTTTAGAATATTTACTTTTCACTAAGATAATTTATAGAAACTTTTATTCCAATATACAAAATATGGGACAGCCATCCCAACAAACATGTACATAGTTACACAGCACTCAGCCACTAATTACAACCTGACTCTGCCCTTCATCTAACCAGTCAACCCACAGACAACCTCCAGATGCTTTCTCCCGGGTCACTGCTCTGGCTGCATCTGCCTCATTCTTCTCAACCCTGACCTTTATGCTCTGACAGAAGGTTCTGACTTCCATTCAGCTGTGCTCAGAGTAGGCCCCTCCCCTGACAAATCATACCATTGCATGCGGTGTGGATATGATGAAACACGCAACCACCATGGGACCCAAAGGAAATGTGATCACCTGCAGGATGTGAAATTTAACCATCATTTATGCCACTTTTTAAAAACTGTAAAATGGGAAAACCAATACAATGTACTCCACTGCTGTAGTTCTACACAAATGTCTTCCTCTTTCTTATACATGCTGTGGCTGAACCAATAGAAAAACTGATTCTGCTTCATTTTTACCCTTTTTTCAGTATACTGAAAACTGCAGGAGGACAGTGATAAACTCCAAGACAATGTGGCTTAAGCCCTTCAGACAAACAGCACAAGAACATACCACCTTCATTCGCTAAGACATCCCCCCAGCCCCTCTCCCTGTTATAATTCTTTGCAATTAGGGCAACTGGACAGATCATGGAGAATTTGTACAAAACAATTAATTCCAGCTTGGGTAAGGCTTTAAAAACTGGATCGTGAAAAGTAGTTTATTAAAATACGTCAGCATTTTCTCTCAGTTACATGTTTCAACAGCTCAGGCAGCTACGTGACCCTGTTAAAGATCTGTTCGCAGAAGGAGAAGGTGAAGTCCCTTCCTGAGCGAAAAGATAGAGACACTAAGTAAATGTTAACAATAGCAGCAGACAAAAACACATTCTATTTCTTTTGCTGTTCTTCATATACAACAGTTTTAGTAAAATAACTTTAGAAAATAAGAGCAATTTAAAAGAGAGATAGAAAGATTACTGTCTGAAAAGGGTTTGATGAAGGGCTTCCAAGGCCTGATTGCTATTATTTGGACCACATATCCAATTATTTTCTGCAGATCTCATTCGGCCCCTATCAGACAACATACTGATGCATGGAAAAGTGTCAATAACAACTTAATTTGTTGTATATATTTTATATTACATTTATTACATGTTTAAAAATCCCTCAACAGACACAAATTTCAACTCCTAAATGATTCTTTCATATTACATTCTTTCTTTCTATAGATTTTAAAAATACTTATCTTGAATGATTTCATTAAAATTTAATCTTCAAAGAGTTTTTAGCTAGCTATCTACCCAGGCTGCCAGAGTTATTACAAAGAATGGATTCGTTCTTTCCAGGTGAAAGAAAGGCTTCTAAAAAACAGCCTAATTGTTACAACATCAATTTTCCAAGCATGATTCAACCTGAAAGAGAATTCTAGCATATGGAAAGGATCCCTTATCCCACCAGGAACCAGAATTTCTTGAATCATTCCATCATTCCTATGCCTAAGGAAAATGGTCATAGATACGTTGTGGGGTGCCTGGTTTGGGATTGTTTTTATCCATTTTAGTAAAATTAAAGCTGAATAAACTAAGTGATTTAGAAGGTACTGTCAAAGAACCAGTATTTAGTCAGAGATGTATTGGTTCCCCCTGCAAAAAAGAATGTATTTACCTCCCCTCAGTGAAATTCTTTCTTAAAGTGTCCTACTGATTTCAAATGGAATTTAAAACTCACCTTTAAAATAGAAACCAAGAGAAGGACAAATTAAATTGACAAAAGCTAATAAAAACATACACAGATTTACCAACAGAATCATGGGCACTTCATACAATACTCAGACTCTACCAGTTTGAAGTAAATAAATAAGAAAAAACTCCTAATACAAAGCCAGTCTTTCCCCTTGGGGAAACAAAGAGCCATGTCTGACCGATTGTTCCCTACATATACATATACTGTATATTATTATAAGCTTCTTCAGAGAAGCAAGACATCTTTGTCTTCCTGACACTGAATTCTACTAGTAGCTGTTAGTTTGATTACATCAGGAAGGCAACTGCAAGTGTTTTGGGCCCAAAGTATTTATAGTTTATGCCTGGGAAGAAAAAAAAAAAAAACCAAACCATGGAGCATGTGTTTTAGATCTACCATACCAACCATGGGCAAGCTGGTGTGGAGTATTCCAGATTCTCCTCTGACATAATCAATACAATCTAGAGCAGGTTCTTATTCCTTCTATTGCAACCCCAGGAGCCCGAGCCATTACTGGTTCCCCAACAGAGACAATGCAAGTCCTGACCCAAAGGCTGCTGGACGAGGGGAGCCAGGGTCTCTGGCTGTACTCGCTGGCTTTATGAACTGCATGGACAACAAGATACCTGAGCAAATCAATCAACCACCGTGGTAGGAGGGGCTTGTTCTTCCAGTCTTTGCTTTACTGTGTGCAAAGTGTGCCACTGCCCTCTGAGTTCCCTGCATACTTCTTGGCTTGGACAATCAGTGCCTGATCCTTTCTACAACAACCGCAGAAGACATGAGGCAGCGAATCTCTCTTCATTGTATCTCCGCTCAGTCCCGAGACTGGTAGAAAAGGATGTAGCCAGACTCAGAGTTCTTTGAGATATCTGATGTCAACCCATAGAATTCTTCAATTGCTTGTGCATCTATTTTCTGTGAGGCAAAGAGAAATATTAGAATATATGGTAAAAGCCAGAATGCAAGCCCACAGCCTAGAGTTGATTCAGACCCTGAAATCCCTCTGTCAGGTTTCAGAGGCTAAATATCTTTATAAGAGGAGACTGTCCATCTTTCTCTCATGAAGCAGCTAGAAGATATGAACAGATGGTCTTTTTGGTTAGCAGTGCAAGATGAAAGGTATTGGTGTTAGGCTGACTAAAACTCACAGAGACCCTATAAACAATACCTCTGAACTCTGTTCAATCCTAAGCCAATCTCAGAGTCTCTGACACATCTGAGTCCATTTCCCCATTTCCCCATTTACTGTCAATCCATCCCATCTGGGCTCTTCCCCTCCTGCACTGTCCCTCTAGCCTTCCAAGCATGATGTCCTTCTCCATGGTCTGGTCCCTCCTGGCTACATGCCCAAAATATGTGAGACAAAGTCTCAAAATCCTAGCTTCCAAGGAGCAGCTTGGTTTCATCCATCCACTCCAAGACAGCTTTGTTAGTTCCCTTGGCAGTCCATGGTATGTTGAATACTCTTCACCACCACAACCCAAAGGCATCAATTCTTCTGTCATCCTTAGGCATTATTCGGTTCTCTGATGCATAGTAAGTAATTGCGAAGGTCATGGCCTGGATCAGGCACAACTCAGTATCTAGACTGTCACTGCTGTTGTTCAATGGAGAGTTTGTTGACAGCAGATTTTGCTAATGCAGTTCATCTTTTGATTTCCTGACTGCTAGTGCCAAGAGTGTTGACTGTGAAACAATCTCAATCTCTTCTCCATTATCAGGATGCTGCCAACTGGCCCAGTGGTGAGAATCTTCATTTTCCTGATGTTGAACTTTAAATATTGATCCTCCGCAGCAAATGCTTTAGGCCCTCCTCAGGTTCAGAAAGCAAGGCTGTGTCATCTGCATAACGTAAGTTGTTGAAGTCTTACTCTAATCCTCATGTCACATCCCTCCTCATAAAGTTCAGTCTGTATAATGATCTGTTCTGCATATAGACTGAAAAGGTATGGAGACAGGACACATCCCTGACAAACTCCTTTTCTGATTCTGAACCATGCAGTGTTTCTTTGCTTTGTACTGATGAATGCCTCCTGTTCTAAGTATAGGTTTCACCTGAGCACAATCAAGGTTAGCCACAACTGTTGTGATCCACAAAGTCAAATGTTTTTGCACAGTCAATGAAACACATTTCTCTGGTACTCTCTACTTTTGGCCAAGATCCATTTGACATTGTCTATGATGTCCCTAGTGTCATATACTCTTCTAAATCTGGCTTGTATTTCTGTCAGTTCTCTGCTGATGTACATTCCAGTCATTTTCAAATGATCTTCAGCAGGATTTTGCTTTCATGTGCTATTACTGATATTGTTCAAGAATTTCAACACTCTTGTCTATCACCTCTTTTTGGAATGGGAATAAACATAGATCTCTTCCAGACAATTGGGTAGGGGGACTATTCTCCAGATTTCTTGGTACTACCTGGTAAGCACAGTCAGGGCTCCATCTGTTTGTTGATATATGTCAAGTGGTGTTCCATCAATTGCTGGGGTCTTGTTTTCTGCCAGTTTCTTCAGTGTAGCTTAAACTTCTCCTTCATCACCACTGCCTCTTAAACATAAGTTATTTCATTAAATTCTTCTGTGTCAGCCAGTTCTTTTGGATACAGTGACTCTCTGTACTCCTTCCATCTTCTATTGATGCTTCCTCGATCATTCAATATTCTGCCCACAGCATCCTTAAGTAATGCAACTTGAGGTTTGAATTTGTTCTTTAGTTCCTTTAGCTTAAGTAATGCTGTGTGAGTTCATCCTTTTTGATTTTTTTACTCCAGCTCTTTGCACATTTCATTTTAATACTTAGTTTTGTCTTCCTGACCTGCCCTTTGAAGTCTTCTGGTCAGCTCCTTATCCTCCTAATTTCTTCCTGATAGGAGCTCTGCTGGCCTAGTGGTAAGAAGCTGTTCTGCAATCCTGAAGGCACAGAGTTTGAATCCACCAGCTGCTCAATGGGAGAAGGATGGGCAATCTCCTCCTGGGTGATTAACTGCCATCGGAAACTACTGGAAAGTCAGCTATGGGTTGGTTTTAACTCGATGGCACACAACAACAACTCCAATGAAAGGCATTTTAAGCCACCACAATATACAATAATTGTTCAAAGGTCACTATGAGTTGCACTCAACTCAACGGCACCTAACAACAATAACATCTTTATATACAGTAGTTCCCTCTGTCCAGTGGTTTCATTTTTGGAGGGTTTGGTTACCTTTGGTCAACTACAGTCTGGAAATGGTAGCCTAATGCTACATCACAAGGTCTACACTCACTTCAATTCACATAACACTCACTACTCAACTCACTGCTGTGTGTCAGGTGAGGACTAACTCATAGTTGACCCTCTAGTGGTTTTTCAGATTTTGTAAACTGCACAGAAGAGACAACTCATGTCCAAAAGGGGAAGTGGGGGGTGCAAATCCCTGGGATGGCAGACTGTGCTGGGCGGGGGAGGGAGAGAAGGAATTAGGAAAGATCCAATGGAGACCTGAAAAGATGGGGTAAAAGTGGGCAGAGATTAATGGTGATACTTTCATAAAACGCAATGTATGGGAATGAGTGCATGAAACATAATGCAAAATGATGGAACGTGTGAAACACAATGTACATGAATGACACACAATGTACAGGAATTTTGTAAGCAAGCCAATATAAATTTAAAAAGAAAAAGAGAGACTACTCATCTTTCTCCCTCAGAGCAGCTGGCAGATTCAAACTGCCTGCCTCTGATTTGGTAGCACAACTCCCTACTCCCTAGTCTACAGGAGCTCCCCTACTTCTACCATCGCACATGTTATAATTGTCCTAGTTTATTACAAGCTATTGTGGTTAATCTCTTACTAAGCATGATTAATAAATGAAATGTTATTATGTGTAAAACATTTTATGTAAAACATATTCACCAATTACAAAGGTGAACTATACACTACAAAGAAGATTTCTGAACAGTTTGACATACATTTTTATACATACATTTTCAACCTTTCTTAGTCATGACTTTCATTATCTCACCTATAAAATAGCTCATATAACCCAAATGGTTTAAATTAAAATTCAGAGAGTTCTGAGGGTGGACATGAATGTGGGGCTTACTGGAGTTCTCAGGCAATAACTTATGGGAATGGAAAGGGGGACAAAACCCAGGGAAAATGTTCAGCAGTGTTTTCTAGAGAGGAGTGTAAATACAGCTACACTTTCAGCTAACAAGTCTACTACTAAGAATAGGCTCACACACATAAAAACCATCTAGGATTTACTAAAATGGTCATCTCATATGAGCATCTTATGGCCATGAGAAAGAAGTGTGTAAAGTGTAAAAAAAGGAATGGACAAGGATGCATAGACGTTATTCAGAATTATCAGTAACTGACAAAAATTCAAGGTACCAATTTGGTGTTGTTGTTGTTGATTGCCTTTGAGTCAAGCATGATGCACAGTGACCCTATAAACAAAAGGCCTCATGCCCCTCTACAACTATCAATATTTATCAAAGTTCATAGATTTTTTCCGGAGTCAAGTTGTTTAGGAAATGAATGTCGCTCCTTGGAGTATTTAAAAAAAAAAAAAAAATCAAACTCAAACTAATTGCTGTCCAGTCAGAACAGATTCATAGCTGACCTTCCAGTGGGTTTTCACAGGCTGAAGTCACAAAAGAGGAAACTGTCCGTATTTCTCCTGCAGAACTGCTTTGAGATTAGAACTTCTGGAGAGGCAAACCCTTTGGGTTTGCAGTGCAAGAAATCTAGTTATTTTTATAAAAATTAAAAGCCTGATAATACAGATTGTGCCAAGAAATCTGGAGGACAACTACTTGATCAACTGAAAGAGAGCTGTATTTGTTCACATTTCAAAAAAAGGTGACCAGAGTGTGGAAATTACCATACAGTATCACTCATATCACACACAAGGAAAATCTTGCTGAAGAGTATCCAGAAACAACTGGAACAGTACACTGACAGAGAACTACAGAAATACAAGCTGGACTTAGAAGAGGCCAAGGCACTAGAGACATTATCGCCAATGTCAGATGGATCTTGGCCAAAAGTAGAGAGTACCAGAGAAATGTCTATCATGTTTCATTGACTATGTAAAGACATTTGATGGTGTTGATCACAACAAATTGTGGTTAACCATGAGGAGAATGGGAATCCCAGGACACTTGATTGTACTTATGTGAAACCTATACATGGACCTGGAAGTACTCCTCAGGACAGAGAAGGGAAACATTGTATGGTTCAAAATCAGGAAGGGAGTGCATCAGGGATGCATCCTGTCTCCATACATTCAATCTATATACAGAACAGATCATTGGGGAGGCTCAGCTTTATGAGGAAGAATGGGCATGAGGATTGGAGAAAGACTCATTAACAACCTATGTTATGCAGATGATACAACCTTTCTTGCTGAAACTGAGGCAGACATTCAGGTCAAGCACTGTAGTCTTCAATACGGATTGAAGCTCAACATCAAGAAAACATCAACATCAAAATTCTCACCACTAGGACAATTCGTAGCACCATAATAGATGGAGAAGAGATTGAGGTTGTTAACAGTTACAGCTTGCTCACCTCCACAATCAATACTCTTGGCACCAACAATCAGGAAATCAAAAGACAAATTGCATTAGGTAAGTCTGTTGTCAGGGACCTTTCCTGAGTGCTGAGATGCTACAATGTCAGTCTAGAGACTAAGGTGTGCCTGATCCATTCCATGGTCTTCACAGTTACTTGCTATGCATCAGAAAGATTGGATGATGACTAAAGATGATAGAAGAATTAATGCCTTTGAGTTGTGGTGCTGGAGAAGACTCTTGAGCATACCATGGACCACCAAGAAAACAAACAGGTCTGTCTTGGAAAGGGTGAAACCAAGCTTCTCCTTGGAGCCTAGGATTTTGAACCTCTGTCTTACATGCTTTGGGCACAAGGCCAGGAGAGATCGATCTTTGAAGAACATCATGCTCAGAAGTGTGGAGCAACAACGCAGGACAGGAAGATCCTTGATGAGATGGATTGATACAGGGACTACGGCAATGGGGATAGGTGTGTTGGAGTCAGGGAGACAGGCTTCAGAACTGTTGTACACAGAGTCACTATGAGTTGCAAGTGACTTGACGGCACATAACAACAACAACAACACCACCACTATAGACAATAAGAATGTATCTCAGAGATAAGAGTGCTGAGTGAAAAAATGCCAGACTCAAATAATCCTATAATCTTAGCTAATTAGTATTTAACGGAAATAAATCATAATGACAATATTCAAAATACTGACTTTCTGGGAAAGAGGGTAGAGAATGTTTTGTGGTTGTGATCAGGAAAAGGAACAATGGAATCTTCTGGGCTGTGAAAAGTATTGATCTGAATGGCAGGTGAAGTGTGCGTGTGTGCTGCTGTGTACATGTGCATGCATGAACGTGTGAGCACACGCAAAAGTCTAAGATTTGTGTGCCTCGTTACACATATTACAGACAATATTTGAATTAAGATTTATAAACACCACTGGAGCATACTACATATAACATCTCCTTAATAATCAAAGGATTTTTTTTTTAAATGGCACTTTTTGAAAAGTTGTGTTTTTCCTTGTTTACTCTGAATGGTGATGGTTAGATGGCCACTCAGAAGTGGGTGGAGACATTTGGGAAGAAAAGCAGAAATTAAACCACACCTGAAGACTCAGGTATCTGTCTAACAGTGCCACTAGTTCTATACAAATAAGAAGCTATGAGAAATGAGTGAAGATTGCATAATACAAATAAACTTTAAGAAATATAAGCAATTAAAAATGAATACTTACTTCTACAATGTCATCATCAAACAATAACCAGAAATCATGACTCTTAACTATTGCAATATAATGGCCTCGATTGGGACCACTGAAAGAGAGAAGAAGAGGTTAATTTTATTCTATGGACACTCCTATTTCCCAAATTTTGTCTTCTTTTATGCTGGTTTTTTCCAAAGACTGTCTCCTCTTGACCATGTGCCCAAAGCATATACACAGTACCTCAACATAACCATGTACTAAGTAGACACTACAGTACACACACTCCAACAGAAACAAAACTCAAGGCAAGATTTCAGGGTCCTGGGGGCTGGCAAATGGAGAGCATTCATCCAGTAAGGGAAAAGTTAGTTCATGATGTAGGTGGTGCCTAACATGGCCTTTAATGATAATATCTAATAACATCCAGGAAATAATTACTGGAAATCGTCTCCATAACAGATACTGGTGATATAAAATGAATAAAGTGGACCAGTACAGACATGGTGGAAGTAGGATTCATCAAGAGGTGTAGAGCTTCAAGCCCTCCATTGTACTAAAATCCAAAAAAAGAAAACAAAACAAAAAAACCAAACCCATGGCCTTCAAGTTGATTATGACGCCGGGAGACCCTTCAGTGGGTTCATATCGTTGACTATCAAACCATATTCTCTTGTACCAACTAACTTCAGGTTCAACTTAAAGACACACTTGGGACTGGGTTTCTCTGGGAACACAGGGACTTCTGGTGTGTTCTCCGAGAAGAAAGGCAGGAGGAAAAAAAGATGAGAAAGGTTTTTTGTTGGATAAAACATGCTGATGGTACAAGTTTCCAAAAACAAGAGGGAAAGGGATGTTGGCTTTAAAAGGATAAAGCAAATTATGAAGGCTTTCTGTTCTGAATACACATTCTGATTAGCTTTTGCAGATGGGATGCTCTTTTCCCTTGAGAATCTTTTTGGGAGTTGTCTCTTCATGAGTTAAATGCATGTGCATATAGCAGACATGTACACAGGGTACAGAGGAGGAGGACCAGGAGAGGCCAAGATGACCAGCGAGCAGGGAGGGGAACACACACTCACTGATCGGCACAAATCAGAAGCTGGAATTTGAAGATTACTTCCAAAGTCCACTGAAAAACCTTCAAAGCGAAAAACACAATGAATGAATCCAATTAACCTCAGAGCACAACAGGGGTTCCTTCTACTCTACTGGACAAGTTTTTATAGTGAGTCAAGGCCAACTCAATGGCATTTAACACCTCTACCACCAAAAGTCATTTTCAAACAGGAACAATAAAGATCCAATGAAGGCAGTATACCATTCCCATAGGGAAAAGAACATATATAAGGAATGTTCTGACAAGGAAAGGCTAAAATGGATTATGTCTGAAATATCCAATTGGAAATACACTGGTCTTTAGCAGCCAAGCATCAGGGCCTTGTAAAGGCTCCACTGAAACCCTCATCAGCATACTACTGCCCTGCTTCCCTAACACAGCGCTGTCACCCCGGCCCGAGGAGTCTTTACCTGCCACAGTGAACCACAACAGCCACCAGGTCATACATTCGGTCAGGGTTGGTGGCGTCTCCTGAAGTGTTAAAGAGACGAAGCTCTAATGGAAAAACTACCCGGTATGAGAGCTTTGTGTAACGATGAAGTTGATCCATGTACTTAAATCTCTTCAGGTGTAGGGCGAGGATCATGGGTAGTTTCTTAACTTTCATCCTAGGAGAAAGAAACAAGAAGACAAAATCTCCTAAGACATTGGCTAAGCCTGTAAAAGAACCACTCTCTACAACCAGGAGAGGATAAAATAGATGAATGGGACCTTCTAAGAATCAATTCTCTATGCACATCCAAAAACTTCTCCAACAGGGTAAAAAGGGAAGCCACAGATTGGGAAAAAAAATATTTGGTAGTGACATGCCAGACAAGAGACTTATATCTAGAATTTATAAAATACTAGAGCACCACACAAGATAAAGGTAAATAACCCAATTAAAAAATGGACATAGGATATGAACAGACACTTCATCAAAGAAGTCATTCAGATGGCAAACAAACACATGAAGAAATGTTCAAAATAACTAGCTCTAAGAGAGATGCAAATCAAAATAACTATGGAATATCATCTCACCCCAGTAAGAATAGCAAAATATAGAACAGCAAGCATCAAATGCTGGCGAGGTTATGGAGAAACTGGAACCCATATTCATTGTTGGTGGGAGTGTAAAAAGGTGCAACCACTATTGAAGGCTGTATGGAGCTTTCTCAAAAAGTTGCAAATAGAAATACCATTTGACCCAGCAATCCCACTACTGGGGATATACTCTAAAGAAACCATAACTGCCACCTAAGCATATATACGCACACCCATGTACACTGTGGCTTTGTTTGCAATAGCAAAGAGCGGGAAACAACCCAAGTGCCCATCAACAAACAAATGGATAGAGCTCTGGTATATTCACACAATGGAATACTATGCAGCACTGAAAAACAAGGAACTCATGAAATATTATGCAAAATGGATGACCCTGGGAGACATTATGCTGAGTGAAATATCTCAGTGACAAAAGGACTAATAAGGTATAGGGGCCACTGTTGTAAAATGGGACTGACATCAGGGTTGAGGGAAGACAGAAAAGAAGGGGAGGAATGATATATATTGCATTGAAACAGATGAGGGAGAGAACTGTTTAAAAGGGATATATGAATGGGTATTCTTGTCATTACAGAAGTCCAGAGTGAAGGGTGCATGGTGGAGCGGACTTGGGGGGAAAGGATTGCATAACAATGAAAGAGTTTTTATTTCTTTTCAAGGAGGAGAGTGAATTGGAAGGGGAAGGGGGAAGGAGAAAAGTGCAATAATGAATGACTGGAAACCCTAAGTCTCTGTAAACTTTCATTAAAATTCATTTTTTTAAAAAAAGAATTTGTGGTATATTCACACAATGGAATGCTCTGCAGCACTGAAAAACAAGGAACTCATGAAATATACAAAATGGGTGACCCTGGAGGACATTATGCTGAGGGAAATATGTCTGTCACAAAGGGACAAATACTGCATAATGTCACTGCTACAAAACAGGACTGACATTGGGGTTAGGAGAAATCTAAGCAAAGAGGGGATAAATAATGTATACTGCATTGAAACAGATGAGAGAGAGAACTGTTTGAAAGGAATGTATGATTAGGTATTATTTTCATGACAAGAGTCCAGAATGAGAACTTCATGGAGGAGTGGACTGGGTGGAGGGGTACTGTGTAATAATGAAAGTTTTTGTGTTTTGTTGTTTTTTTTTTTTACTTTTCAAAGAAAAACCAACCTGGGGGGTAGGAGTGGGCAGGGAACAAAATATGCAACAATGAAAAGTCAAAGTCTCGATAAACCTTCATTAAAATGTCAACTAAAAAATTTAAAATAAAAAAGCCCAATTAATATAAAACAATATGAAGTAAACAGAAACAGGCCTTTCTCTTCCTACATTAAGTATTGCATATTTACTCAAAGAAATTTCATTTATTCTCTTAAAGAAAACACCCCCAAACCTGCCCTAGACTTTTCAGAATGTCTCTGATTATCTTGACAAACCAAGCATAGTCTTTATAAGCAAACGTGTCCTTTTCACCAGACAGCATTTCCTCAATAAAGGATGATCGAGCACATGACAGACATTATCTTCCAAGCAACAATTTACCACTTGGTTCAAATCTCAAACACCTACAGGAGCCAATAGAATAAAAAGCAATGGGGATGAGGGCAGCTCAGGGACCACATCATCCCTGTTTTCAGCCATGATTCTCAGAAATTGACCCTCATACACAAAGTCAAACCATCGAAATGCAAGGGGGTAGGTTCAGTCTACGCTCACAATAACATGTACCTGGATACTAAACCTCCTCTCTAATCTCTCCCATGGTAAGAATGTACATGGGCTTTTTACTTTCTCTCCTCTCACTATCAGCCACTGTTCCTGCTCAACAACTCTGGGGAGGGAGGGAGAGGAAAGAGAAACCATAAATGTGTACACACATACATACATGCACATATATTCTCTAGCTCTGAGCACTAAGGGCCTTGCGAATAGCACTATCCCAATTACAATGCACAGGTACACCTAACCCTAGTATCAAGATCATTTAAAGGTAAGAAGAGATTAAGGAACTGTTCCAGATTGGGAAGATCAAAGACTTGCAAATTCTAAAATCAGACAAGATTCTAGAATGCATTCTTTTCCTACAAAATACATTAGGGCAACTGATGACCTGTAAACAAGGTGTAATGGTCAGACAACAGTAATGTCTTGATGTTAATCTCCTGGTTTTGATGAATATGGTTACACAGGAAAACTTCCTTGTTCCTAGGCACTACACAATAAAGGACCCTAAGAGTTTAAAGTGACTCGAAAGCAGCCCCTCACAAGGAGGAGGCAACACACACAATGGTGTGTAGGGTCCAGGAATAATGTATTTGCATTTTCCTTTTAAATGGTTTAAGATCTTATGATTGCTTTGAAAGAAAATATAAATCATAAAAGTAGCATACTAAAAAAAAAAAAGTAGCATACTCTAAATGCTATTAAAATTACTAAAAAAAAAAAAAAAGGAAAAAAAAGTAGCATAATGACAACAGGTCTATTCCTTGAAAAGAAAACCCTTGCCTGTGACAACACAGGAGAAGACGGTAGTCTTGGCATCTTCTGCATGACAGCAGACACCAGGGTGAGGTGAAGGGAGCACTCTCACCATTCACTTCTTACACACACCACCACCACCACCACCACCCCTCAACCAGTAAACCAGGAAAGTTTAAAAAACAAAAATTTCAACATTATAGGTTTCTGGTCACTTAACAGTAGGACATTACCTGAGGGCCAAAGGCTTCTTAAGAGGTTGAAGTGTAACAGCATTTACCTCCTGGCTAGCTAATGAGTCTCAGCGGTGATACAGCCCAGACATTTTCCTTCATACGAACTTGAAGACCCCCGCACCAGCCATGGAGACCCCTGAACACACACCTGGCCAAAGCCAACACTAAGCTACGTGAACACCCAGGTTACCGTTTATGTGCTTCCTGTTTGCTGCGACACTCTTCACAGTAGTACTTGTACTCGCTGCACAGAGTCTCCGTGTTGCTAAAGCCCCTGCATAAACATCAAAGGAAATTAATCTGTGAGCATCTGAAAGTATCAAGCGTGCATTAAAGGGGTCTACGCCAAAGATTCGATAGCAATGTCAGTCATAAACGATAGACATACCTTAAGCAGTGAGTAATTGATGTGTTTTGTTCCACGTCAACAGAAAGGTCTAAAAAATCTTCATCTTTGCTGCTTATCTGTAAAAATAAGGAGTTCTCTGAGTTTTTCCACTAGCAGAAAGTCACTATTCACAATCATGAGTACCACCCTTCTCTGGTTTTCATGGTCAACTTGCAACCTCAGCACCAAGAAGAAAAAAAAATATCTAAACAAATAAAAAATGGCCTACTGTCCTTTTATTAATTCAGCCACAAAGCAACCCTCCTTGGCATTTCCGAGGCTGCAAATCTCTACACGAGGAGACCACCTGCCTTGCTCCCGAGGAGCAGCTGGAGATCTCCAATAGCTGACTTTTACTATAACAACGTAACAGCACTATGGCAGAGTTCATTATGCCACAGCTCAAGGTACTGGAACCGCAAAGACTAGTACTCACTGGTTAGCCTTAACTGGTTTACAAGCAGCCCGAGAGTAGAGCTTCTCCCCTTTATCCTTCCACTATCTTTGACCTAGCATAATTAGTACTCAAATACCTATTTGACACTGAATAAAGAAATGGGATCTACTCAAGCTGAAAAATTCATCCTTCCAACTTAGCTGATTAGTTAGTTTGATAGTAACAGTCATTTACTGAATCCACATAATGATGATAGCTTAGGTTTTCAAAAAGAAATACTCTCAAATTATACTAATTTTTCAGCAGATTATCTGCAATGACCAATTCTAAATTGGATTCTATAACAAAGGAAAAGCGTGGGAGGAGGCACTACATCTTGATTGACAAAACTGATAATGGATACCTGACTTGCAAGGAACTTGTTCATTTCTGCAGTGAGAAAGCAGTCAAAAATATCCCCCTTCAATAAAACAGCCCAGAAGCACTAGGTTACCTGACCCCACCTACAGATAATCTCCCCCTGCTCATCTTTATAGGGTAACCACCATGTGAGTATAGGCTCCTCCTCAAGGATGGGCAGTATCCTGTGTTTTCTTCCAGCAAAAAGCAATCAAAAGAATTGTGGGAAGAGGGAAAACCAATTCATATAGCTCCCTGACCACAGGTTCCTACTAGCTTAACCAAGACACTCAACCCACTATCTGGTTCCATGACCTCCTAAAATGAAACAAAACCAGAGTTCAAAATACAGAATAAATCTTTTTGTCACCAACGGTACTCAATCTCAATAGTGAACATTATTAAAATATGCAGCCATCTTCCTTTCAAATGCAAAGGCCATATTTTACACAAACATAAGTGTATATAGTGGCTTTGTAAACCACACAGCTCCTTGCATGTTATTTTCCTGTGCTTGCTATTTGCATTATATGCATGTGTGCATTTTATGTAAGTACATTCATTATGTGCACATTATATGAGAACAATACAGTGCATTTTTAGCAATGAGTCTATACGTATGAATTGCAATTTTCATGTTTACTTGAACTCTGAATATAACAAATTACATCTTCTTCCAGATAAAACTTCATGACATACTTACAGTTTCACAAGTAAGACATCTGGTTTCATTAGTTAATGTTCCCTGAAAGATTTCGTGAACCCACGTTGGGTCAGCTGTGCTGTTGTTGTTTTCATTGTCAATATTGCCGTTGGGTAACCGGCCATTTTGTTTTTCCTGCTTTCGTTCTTCTTGTAAAATATCAGCTATTGTATTTAGAAGGTAATTTAAGAATTCATGAGCATCTTGCTGCATGTAGTTGTCAAAAAGTTCTACAAAGGAATAAAGACAAAATAGCTATTAGATAGTTAATTTGGAATTAATAACTTCAAAATAAAACCAAAACAAACCCAAAAAATTTAATAAAGAATTATCTACTATTCTGGTGGAATGTACACAAATGTTTGATACTGTGGGTAATGTATAAAAATAGATAACTTTTACATATAAAAAACTATGGCTTACTCCAAAGCCCTCTTTCCTGTTCCTCATCATTGCCTGCTATGCAATACCCCTGAAGCCTTTTTTAAAAAAAATTTCTGTGTAAATCGATTGGTTTCCTTTGCATTTTCTGTTCTTCTTCATAAGTTTCTCCTGTTTGTAACTGTCCGCAGAGCTCCAGGGACGCTCCTTGTTTTGTCCCACTTTCGTTCTGTTCCATCTAGTTTAATTGGAGGGAGCTTCAGTGGCGCTGCAGCGCGTGGAGCTGTGCTGCTGTCCCAAAGGCTGTGTGTCTAGAGCAGTTCAAGTCCACAGCAGCTCTGCAGGATGGCTTGTCTCCTCCCATGACAGTCACAGCCCTGACAGCTCGAGAAGCTCGTTGAGTCACAATGGAACAGACAGCAGTGAGGCTGAGGTGTAATGTAATTCAAGTCAGCTCCCCAACTCAGAGCACTTGTCGGGATCTCCTATCCTTCACTTCCACCCTGATAATCCAAAGTTAGTACGTTGCTGTTGGTTCAAATCCACCAGTACCTGTACAAGAGAAAAACGGGCAGTCTCCTCCCCTGCAGTCCACGCCTCAGAAACCCAAAAGATGGTCAGGTCAGCGTTGGTTCCAAACCACTACGAGTTGGAATCCACTCGAAGACAATGACTACCCGAACCTGTCCAAATATATAACTTCAATTCACAGACTGCGAATTTTTCTCCCATGAATTTCCCTGGCACACCCTATGTTATGGCAAAATCTGCAAGAAATTACTTCTTTTTATGTACCCTAGTCCATTCTACACACTGGGATCTGAAATAAAATACAATTACATTAAGAATGTAATTAGAGTCACACTACAGTATTAGAGTCTCTGCTACAGAAATTTAACCTGAAGGTTTCAATTTGCCATAAAGAAATTCATTCAGGCCTTTTAAATAAAAGAACGGAAGCCATGAGTTCTAAGTGGAGCTGTATTAGCCTTTGTGGACTTAACATCCAGCTGATCTCACTGTGGCACATGGTGTTACCGCTGATTGGTGCCCACAATGGTAGCTCCATTCCCTACTCGCAGGCTCCCAGAAGTCACTGCAGTTACTCCTGACACAGTGACTCAATCAGCACGTCTGCAAACGTTCCCGGCAGGGCAATCCATTTCTGAGTAGTTAAGTGGTGCTTGGGATCCTAGATGACTCGGCCACCAGACTAGGCCATGCCAAGCCCAGCTTACTTACGGCAATGACTTTGAATCCTGCTTATCCATACAGTAATCCTCCATCTCTGCAGATATAACTCTGCCAACCACACTCTTCTCCCTACCTACTGCCTCTTTTCTGCAGCCCCTATTCACTTACTGGACCTTATTATCCTCCTCATCTCTGAGCTGTCTTCCTTCTCGCCTCTTTAATGAATCTCAATCTGCTCTGTGGAGACTCTGAAACCCTTCCAGCTTCATCATTTCCTAGCTCCTTGCTACCTCTTCTCCATCAACACACTTACTTACATACAGAACTCTGTCCTCCAGAAAAGGACAGTGATGAGGGTTGTACAACATGAAGAATGTAACCAATGTCGCTGGATTATACCATGGAGAAACTGCTGAACTGGCAATGTTTTGTTTTCATAATACAAAAAACCCTTCTGTTTTGCCCTCAACCCAAGTTGACCAATCCCAGTCCTATGATCTCAGACCTTCTTCTCTGCTATCATTGCCAATCTCCTCCCTCTAACCACTGATGGCTTCTTGTATGGTTTCTCCTTCACCCAACTCCACCATCAACTTGACCATTTCAGTGTCTATGTGGCCTCTTTATATGCATGCATAGGAGCTCCTGGAAATCAAGAGTCACCATCCCTCCTCGCTCCCTTCCTCCCACATTATGGCAGTTCACTCAGATAAAGATCAGGTGATAACAATGTGAGAGTCAAGAAGAGGGCCTATGAAAAATGGAAGTAAGCTCAGAAATCCACCTGGGAAAGTAAAGCATCATGGGGGCGGGTCACTAAAAGGAGCCTCTCAGCAGAGCCACATGCAGTTAAGGCTGCTGTTACTGTTAGGTGCCCTCATGTCATATCGGACTCACAGAGATGGGTGTGAACAACAAACCTCTGCCTGATCCTGTACCATCCTCACAGCTTCTGAAACACCTGATCACCGTTGAAGCTGTGGTGTCGACTTTCCAGTAGAAGGGCCATTCCTAAGGGCCTTCCCTCTTTCTGAGACCCTCTACAGATGCTCCCAGGATATGGTGAGACACTGTCTCACATACTGTGGACATGTGAGCAAAGGGTCGAGTCTCTGGGGAAGGCCATTATGCCTGGTAAGGCAGAGATGGCATGAAGGCCGGACATGATGAATCCGCCGTGAGAGGCATCTACATGTTGGCTGAAGGCCACACTGAAAGTAGTCTAATAGTTTTCCTGTTTAAAAATTCATTTCTTCCTATATGCAGTCTTTGTCAACACATTTGTAAACCAAATGAATGTACATGGTAGGGATTTTTAAAACTTTATAACATCTGAGAAATGTGTAATGAAACAAGGGGAAGGGAGAGGGGGAAAAAATTGGTAACATCTCTTTGGGGATGATTAGAAAAAAAGCCCCAAACACATTCATCTTCACAAATTCATATTCACATAGAAACCTCAAGTCACTTGAAGGCTCTAAATTGAGAAAATCGTCTGCATTTACAAAGAAGTAGTTCTAAAGATACATGCACACTGTTTAACATCTGTCAAAACAATGTCTAACTACATATATGTCTGTGGTCCCATAAAGTTGGTGGGGGTTTTGCCCTTATTTTTAAAGGAAAAAGCAGCTCTCCTTTTTCTTATTTCCTTTTAAATGGCTTTAAGGGGAGCTCTGGTGGCCTAACAATATGAAGCTACACTTTAATCTCCAAGACGTGATTTGAATCTGTCCTCCCATGTAATCTGCTGCTTCTGGAAACCCACTGGAGGGAAAGCTATGAGTTGCTCTAAGTAGATGAAACACCACAACAAAAAACAAACAATAGCTTTAAAGATCCTAAATCTTGAGTGGGGGAGCAGCAGGGCTCCAGGGCGCATCCCAGTACCCTCTCCTCCTATAGCTCCTTCAGACATCACCCCCTACCCCCAGTCCTCCCACACCAACTCCCCAGCAGCTACGTGCAGGGCCATGCCCACCGCCTCTCCTTTGCTCCAGCTGAGGGCTGTGGTAGTGCAGGCCCAGGGCACACCTGGGATCCCAACTCCAGGAGGTTGCTGCGCTTGATAAGGAAGTGGCTGTGTTCCCAGCACTGCACGCTGGGTCCCTGTGTCCTCCACTCCTTGCCCCTTAGTGCCCTTCCATTCCCTCCCATCTCATACCCCTGCCCTGTCCTAAGTCTAGATGCTCACAAATGCCTTGTTCCCTGGCATAAGGCCACAGCCCCTGCCTGGCCCAGGCACAAAGCAGGCAAAGCCAGCCCCTATATCCAGGGACTACAGCTCCAGAGCTTTGTCTGGCTGACTCCAAAAGGTTTTAATCTAAAAGGCTTTATGGGATTTAACTGCAGATTGTATGAGGACTATCTGTACATAATAATGTGGTGCTCACCCAATATCCAAATAGTGTAACATGTCATTTCACAAAATGTATCATAAAATTTGAACTTAGGGGGAAAAAAACCCACAAACTTGAACTTAGAAATAAGTTACTGATGGTCTGACCCAGAGTCTGCCCCTGGCCTAGTTTTGAGTGCTGATATTGAGCTTAACTGATCTTCTCCAATGATTCCTTCCATAGATATAGTCAATCTGATTCCTACGCATCCCATCTATTTGTGTCTTTTTAAAAGAGTATTTGAAATGAATAAGTAATTGAAAACACAAAATTAACCATTCTACTTCCAGCCTTATTTCTATCACCAAGTCTATCTTTTCTGACTACTATTCCTTCTTCACTGTTTCCAACTTTTGCATTCCAGTCACTAATCATTAACACATTTTGACTGTATGTTTGGTCAATTTCGGACTGCAAGATTTGATAAAAGTTTTCAATTTCTTTCTCTTTAGCTCTTGATGTAGAAGCATATATTGGAATAGTAGTTTTACTAATGAGTCATCATTGTATGTGTATGGATAACAATGTATTATTACTATTAGTGACAACAATGTATTTCAGGATAGAATTTGAAATTGACTTTTTTCTATGACTGCAACACCATTGTTGTTTTTCATTCCCAGGACAGTATACCGTAAGTTTATGTGATTTAAAGTGGCCAAAGCTAATCTATCTATCTATCTCACTAATGCCTAGTATGCTGATGTTCATGCATTCCATTTCATTTTTCACAATTGCTAGTTTTCCAACACAGATGCTACAGACATTCTATGTTCCAATTATTAAATGATATTTGCCATTATGTTTCCTCGTTTTGACTTACTTCCAATCTCGAACTCTACCACTACTACTATGACTATCCGCGTTCCTCTACTGTTCATAGGATTTTCAGAGACCTGTTATTTAAGAAGTGGATGGCAAATCCTGCTTCCTGAAATCTCTTAATCTGGGAGCTCTACTATAACCTGTCCACCATGGATAATCCTTTTGGCATTTGACACACCAGTGGCACAGCTTTCCGTATCACAGCAATCCACAAGTTATCTCAAGACAGCAAACTGACAGACAAGTCCTGTACCAAGTGAAACAATGTTCTCCCTCAAACACAACAAACACAATTTAGTTTGTAACTCTCACACCAAATCAGTCTTCCGAACCAACTTTTAATCACTAAGCCCTGCTCACTCACTGGGTTCCAATTGGTTTAAACAAGAGACTTCTAGACCACAACTGATTATTAATTAAGTCAAAATGACTAAATAGCTCAGATCTGATTGTTAATTAAAAAAAAAGACCAAACAGCTCACACTGGTTGTTAATTAAATAAAAAAGAATTGCCTTCCAGAATCTAACTGCTTCAAACAACAGGTTCTCAGACTCTAACCAACTTTTAATGGGTGGATGAACTACAGGTCAGATCACATGTAAGTTCAAATTGAGGCTGAAAAACCATGAGAACGAAAATATGATCTTGAATCTATTCCATCTGAACTTCAAAATCATCTTAAAAATAGGTTTGAAGCACTCACTGAATAACAATGATAGAAGACCAGATAAATTGTAGGATGACAGCAAGGATAACATCCATGAAGAAAGCAAAAAGGCATTACATAAAGGAGAAAGAAAAATGAAAGAGATGTCAGAAGAGACTCTAAAAATTGTACCGGAGTGTTGAGAAGCCAAAACAAAGGGAAAACATGATAAAAGATCTGAACATATTTCAAAGGGCAGTTAGAAAAGAAGTTAGAAGTTAGAAAAGCATTATAATGGAATATGCAGAGAGCTGGAATTGGAGAATAAAAAGGGAAGAACTAGCTCTACATTTCTCAAGCTGAGAGAACTGAAAAACAAATTTAAGCCTTGAGCTGTAATGCTGGAAAATTCTATGGGCAATATACTGAATGATCCAGAAAGCATCAAAAGAAGATGGAGGGAATACACAGAATTTATCAAAAAGAACTAACTGACACTGAAAAACTTCAGAAAGTACCATATGAACAGAAGCCAATAGTAATGAAGGAGGAAGTGGAAGCTGCATTGAAGGCATACACAAAAATTAAGGCCCGACAATCAACAGGATACCAAATGACTTGTTTCAATTAACAGATGCAGTCCTGGGATGCACTCACCAATCTATGCCAGGAAATTTGGAGGACAGATGTCTGGCCAATGGATTGGAAAAAGTCCGTATTTGTTCACATTCCCAAGAAAGGTGATCCAACATAATGCAGAAACTATCCAACAATAGTATTAATATCACATGCAAGCAAAACACTGCTGAATATCATTTTGAAAATGGCTAAAACAGTACACAGATATGGTAGGGTACTGCCAGCAGTTTAAGTAGGATTTAGAAGAGTTCATTGCTGATGTGAGATGGATCCTGGCTGAAAGTAAAGAATACTAGAAGAATATCTATTTATGCTTTATTGACTATGCAAAGGCATTTTACTGTGTGGATCATAACAGGTTATGGCTAACACTGAGAAGAACACTTAATTGTGCTCATGTAAAACCTATACCTTGACCAAGAGGCTGTTGTGTGAACAAAGATTAAATAGTTTTAAATTAAGAAGGGAGTGTGTCAAGGTTGTATTCTCTCTATACACCTATTTAATCTGTATGCTGAACAAATTCTTTGAGAAGCTGGACTCTGGGAAGAAGAATTTGGCATCAGGATCAGAGGGAGACCCATCAATATTCTTCATCATGCAGGTGACACAACTTCACTTGTTGAAAGTAAAGAGGACTCGAAGCACAAGTTGCAGAAGATCAAAGAATTGCATCTCAATGTCAAGAAAACAAAGATTCTTACTATTGGACCAATAAACAACACCATGATTGTTGTTGTTGTTAGGTGTCGTTGAAGTGAGTACGACTCATAGTGGCCCTATGAACAAAAGATCTGAACCCTGTCCTATCCTGCACCATCCTCATGTTTCCTGACACACAAAGAGCCCTTGGCAGCAGTCATCATATTAATCCACCTGGCTGAGGGTCTTCCTCTACTTCACTGACCATCCACTCTTTCTAGCATCATGTCCCTCTCCAAGGAATAGCACCTTCTAGCAACATGCTCAAAGTATGTGAGTCAAAGCTTCATGATTCTTGTTTCAAAGAACACTCTGGCTGCACCTTCTCCAAGACATATCTGTTTGTTCTCTTGGCCGTCCACGGGAAGTTCAGTGCTCTTCTCCAACACCACAGCTTAAAGGCATCAATTCTTCTTCTACTATCCTATTCATTGTCCAGCTCTCAGTTGCACAGCAAGTAACTAAAAAGCCCATGGCCTGAATCAGACTCCCCTTAGTCCTCAAACCAAGATCATTATTCCTCAATAATCTGAAGAAGTCCCTAACTGCAGATTTTCCCAGTGCAATGCATCTCCCTATTTCCTGACTACTGGTACCAAGGGTGTTATTTGTGGATCCAAGCAAGATAAAGCTGTTTACTGACTATACTTCTGATACACCTCTTCACTCTACTTCTTCTCTTTAGTGACATTATGCTGACCATTCCTGTAGTGTATATTGTCTTTCCTTTCACCCATTTTAATGTGGCTATAATCTATTCACTCATTTAAATACAATTATGAAAACACCAACCATGACAGTAAAAACATCTCAACAAACCAGAAGGGCCTCAAGACCTTTGTAAACTGTTTACACACACACACACACACACACACACACACACTGAGAGAGAGAGAGAGAAAGGTGGACTGGCATCCAGTACAGGGCTGACAGTTTAGTGAGAGAGACAACAATTTCATTACCAAGGAAATGTAAAGTTATAAACTATTATAGATTCTGGTGACCTACAGGGTAAGAAGTCGCATGTCAAAGGCAGGCAGTTCAAATGGACCAGCTGCTCTGTGGGAGAAAAATGGGTAATCTCTTCCTGTGTGATTTATAGCCTCTACCACCCGCTGGATAGTCTGCGTCAAAGGCAGTGAGTGAGGGAGTGAGTAGGTGAGCAAGTAAACGATAGCCCCAACATTAACCTGGGGAGGGAATAAAATCTAAATCACAACTTAAAAACAGTGGCATTGCAAAAGAGCACTGCCTTTCATTACATAAAATGCCTTTTATGCTTGGGGGTGGTGGGGAGGGAGAAGCTGACTGAAATGAATATGAAAAAAATAATTTCCTCAAAATGATTTAACAAGTACTATTTACAGACCAACTGTAATGTCTCGTGTGAGGAAAACCAGCAGTTAAATACAGGCAGTCTTCCCGTTTTCAAATTAGTTCATAAGTGTGTCTTTAAATTGAATTCCTACTGAATTTTTAACAATCAGGTATTGTTCCATCTGACATCATTTGAAAAGAAGTGTGAATTACTATGCAGTATAGAAAAATTATTAAAGAAATCCTTTGAGATACAGGAACATCTTTAACATAACACAGCAACAGTAATGTTTGCATTTGCATTACAAGGTAATCTGCCTTTATTTCAAACCATTTTATTTATCCTGAATTTTAAATACAAAAGGCTTTATGCAGAATAGTCCAGAACTATGTATCTATGGGTGGCACATAAACTGTGTATTGCGTCTGTGTCTGTGTTTATGTGTAATCTATATTTCTCCACAGAGCCTAAACCATTGTTACGCATGTGCAAACTGCTTGAGAGCAAGAACCCTTTCCATTTTATTCCATGCAGTACACTGCCCAACACATATTAAATGTACTGACATTTTAGAAAAGACTGGATGAATGGAAAAAATGCATGAGCAAGCAGGGATTCAAACAGCTGAGATTATAGGAGAAGATTAGATTTTTCACATAACAAAACTCCAAACTGCATAGATAGTGTCCCTGAAGGACAGACCCCCAGGTGGTCCCCAAGGCTGTACTCTTCACAAAAGCAGACTGACAAAACTTTCTTCCACAGAATAAATGGTGGCTTTGATCCACTGACCTTTTCCGTTAGGAGCTGAGTAGCATATAACCACTGTGCCACCAGCATTCCCTCAAGTCCACCTTAAATGATGCTAAATTCTCTAGCTAACATTCAACATTAGCAAACATAACTACTTTAGGACGCTTTAGAACACCTGACAGTGTATTAATTTTTGCAGAATAATGTTATGTTGTTGTTGTTGTTGTTATGTGCCGTCAAGTCGTTTGCGACTCATAGTGACCCTATGTACAACAGCTCTAAACCTTGCTCTATCCTGTGCCAATCGCATTGCCTCTGACACACCCATCCCGATTACCCCAGTCACTGAATCAATCCACCTCATAGAGGGTCTTCCCCTCCTGCGCTGTCCCTCTACTCTACCCAACATGATGTCCCTCTTCAAAGACCTGTCTCTCCTTGCAACATGTCCAAAGCATGTCAGACGAAGCCCCAGAATCTTTGCCTCCAAGGAGTAGCTTGGTTTAACCCTCTCTAGGATGAATCTGTTTGCTTTCTTGACAGTCCATGGTACATTCAATACTCTTCTCCAGCACCACAGCTCAAAACCATCCACTCTCCTTCTGTCCTCCCTAGTCATTGTCCAGCTCTCTGATGCATAACAAGTGACTGCAAAGACCATGGCCTGTATCAGGCACACCTTCGTCTCCAGAGAGACACTGTTGTTCTTGAGTACTTTAGAGAGGTCCTTAACAGCAGACTTTCCCATCGCAATACGTTTTTTGATTTCCTGACTGCTGGTGCCAAGAGTGTTGACTGTGGAGCCGAGCAAACTGAAACTGTGAACAATCTCAATCTCTTCGTCATCCATCCTGATGCTGCCAATTGGTCCAGTGGCGAGAATCTTTGTCTTCTTGACATTGAGCCTCAGTCCATACTGAAGGCTGCAGTCCTTGATCCTCTGCAGTAAGTACATACGGTCCTCCTCAGTTTCAGCAAGCAAGGTTGTGTCATCTGCATAACGCAGATTGTTGATAGATCTTCCACCAATCCTAACGCCGCTCGTCTCCTCATAGAGCCCTGCCTCTCGGATAATCTGCTCTGCATACAGATTGAAAAGGTATGGAGATAGGACACATCCCTGGCGCACACCCTTCCCAATTTTGAACCATTCAGTGTTGCCCTGTTCTGTTCTGATGACTGCCTCTTGGTCCAAGTAGAGGTTTCGCATTAGCACGATTAAATGTTCTGGAATTCCCATTCTTCTCAGAGTCAGCCACAGTTTGTTATGATCCACGCAGTCAAATGCCTTTGCATAATCAATGAAACACAGATAGACATTCTTCTGGTATTCTCTGCTTTCAGCTAAGATCCATCTAACATCAGCTACAATATCCCTAGTACCACGACCCCTTCTAAACCCAGCCTGGACTTCAGGCACTTCTCTGCTGATGTGCTGTTCCAGTCGTTTTTGGATAATCTTCAGTAGAATCTTGCTTGCATGTGAAATCAATGCTATTGTTCTGTAGTTTCCACACTCAGTTGGGTCACCCTTCTTTGGAATGGGAACAAATATAGATCTCTTCCAGTTATACAGGTTTTAAATAGATGGAATCAACGTCATTTCTCACTTAGTTTACTCAAAACCATGCTGGCTGGTTTCCCTGCTACCATTCCCATCCCCACAGCCCCAGAAGGCAAAAGTTCATCATAATGCACATCCAGACACACCACCAAATGTTCACAACACTCTGATGATCTGCAGCTTTCAGCTCCAGGACCCTGCCTTTTCTTCCTCCCCTAATGATGCTGTCAAGTGACCCTGAGTGGATTTCAACTCGGGTCTTCCCCATAAGGTTTTCTGGACTATAATCTTTATAGGGTTCTGGCTTTTTAGTGGTAAGACATGTGCTTATAACAGAAAGGTATACAATTCTACCAGTTGCTCCAAATCCCTATAACACAGTACACCACCAGAGGGCCTTTATGTTTGATGTGCTGCATGTATAACCCACCTATCTGTTAAGTTCTGATGCAGAATCCTTCCAAAAATCTAACAGAATCATTGCAAAAGGATCATGGCACAAACTTTCTCCTTGGACAAGCGTTTAAAATTTCATACTGATCAAGATCAACTGACCAAGAACACTTGAATTGCTCAGTCCTTATTTCATCAGGGTTATAAATGGATTTCTGAATAACAGGAGAGATACTGTGAAGATTGTAAATGAAGCAGAGGAAACAAAATTAACACTTTCAAGATCTATATCCATTCCTACACCCAGTTTTTCCACGAAAACGTGGGCAGAGGCAAGCCAACTGTTAAATGATGCTGCCATCTGGTGGGAGATTGTCAAACTGCGTGAGTCTGAAAAATTAAGCCTTTCCCCACCAACCTCAAGGCCACGAGGGTATGCATCCCCCTACTGACTATATCAAAATCTGCATTACCTCGAAATTTTTTTTTTCACTCAAAAGCGTGTCCATTATTGAAAATGCATATTGTGGTGTTAGGTGCTTTCAAGCCAGCCATGACTCACAGCGACCCTATGAATAACAGACCTGAATCCTGTCCTATCCTGTGCAGTCCTCAACATCCCTGACACACCTGACTCCATGCTGCAGCAACCTCACCAAGTAAATCCACCCTGTTGGGAGTCTTCCTCTCTTTTGCTGACCCTCCACCCTTCCAAGCATGATATCCCTTTCCAAGGAATAGCCTCTTCCACAACTTGTCCACAGTATGAGACGAAGCTTTGCCATTTTGCCTCCAAGGAGCCACTCTAACTCTGTTTTCCAAGACATTTCTGTTTGTTCTTTTGACAGTCCATGGGATATTTGATACTCTGCTCCAACACTACAACTCAAATGCATCAATTCTTCAGTAATCCTTATTCACTGTCCAGCTCTCAGAAACATAATAATTTAAAAGACCATGGCCTACATCAGGCACACCTTAATCTTCAAACTGACATCATTGCTCTCCAATATTTTGGAGAAGTCCCTGGAAGATGTGTATGTGTGTGAACAATGTTTATTACCAAGTATAAATCAGAGGTAAAAGCAGGGCAGGGAGAGAGAAAAGCAGTCACATCCTGGATGCCTGTTCTTTAGCTCTGCCCTCTTTAGGCCTGGATCTTTAGTTCCTCATCGAGGCACTCCTTTGTTTGGACCACCCTGGGGGGGGGGGGGGGGTCACACATTGAAGCCAGGCTGCATGTTTGCCTGCAGGATCTTTGCTTTTGCCTGCTCAGGACTTCTCCTCCCGGGAGTCCTGGGGCAGAGCAGAGTGCACAAGCCCCACCACATGCTGGCTGCTTGCTGGTCCCATTCCTTCAGAGCACTGGCTGCAGGGTGGGAGTGGGCATTTACAGAGGAGAGTCCCAGGCCTGGTGGCTCAGTGATGGAAGCCTCTGGCCCACCACACTCCAAATCTGCCAGCACCCATGCTAGAAGCCAGGACCCTAGCCTGGAGAGGCCTTTCAGAGAACAAAAGGCCACTAACCTTGGACTGCAGGTAGAAGGACCTTCCCACAGACTTGTCATTCACTTTGAACAAATGTTCATAGTTCTTCCGGATCTCCTTAGAGCTCAGCTTATGCATGCTGAGGATCTGCTGGGCCTCCTGGAAGCTAAGGCTGGAGTGGTCAGAGGCCGGAACGTCCCTGGGCATCAGCTGCTGCCTGAGCAATGATTTTTCCAAAGAAATACATCTCCTGAGCTCCCAATTTCTGGTACCAAAAGTACTGACTAGGGATCCAAGATGAAATCACTGACAATTTCAATTCTTTCTTCATATATCAGGATGTTGCCCCATGGCCTAGTACTAAGGACCCTCCTTGTCTTGATACTTAGAAGTAATCCATATTGAAGGCTACAAAGCCTGACCCTCTGTACCAAGCATTTCAGGTCTTTTCCACCTTCAGCAAGCAAGGTTGTGTCACCTGCATAATGCAGGTTGTTGATGACATCTACCTCCGATCCTTATGCCACATTCTCTTTCACTGAATTGGCTTCATGAATTTTTTTTGCACAGTATACAGACTAAACAGGTATGAAGAAAGGCTATATCCCTGACGCACATCACTGCTGATTTTAAACCACTTGGTGTTCTCTTGCTCCTAGTGGACAACAGCTTTTAGATCTAGGTATAGATTTCCCATGAATACCATTAAGTGTTCTGGAATTCCCACTCTCCTCATTTTTAGCCATAGTCTGTTGTGATCCACATACTCAAATACTTTTGCTTAGTCAATAAAACACACAAAGGTTACACATACACACACAAAAAATAATAATTTAGTCTTGAAAAAGTTAAACACTTATCAAGTTATACTTTTATGAGCATTTTTGACAGAAAAAAAATCAAGCTAAAATACCACTAAATTTTATCTATACAATGATCCAAATGCATTAGGTTCTTGCTGGAATCCAAGGTAGGATCAAACAATATTCAGAATTCTACTAATCCTTTGAAATTTAAAAAAAAATAAAATAAAACACACATCAGTACAGAACCGCAGCTATAACACTGGTCTTTGCCATCATGGAGCAGTGAAGTTTATATATTGGCCCTGCCACTAACTAGCTATGTGACTTTGCACTAGTAACTTTCACGTCTCCGAGCCTCATTTCTGACTCTTGTAAAGAAAACAAACACAGACCTCCAACAGGTTTTGGCTGTTATGCGCCATCCATTGGATTCTGACTCCTAGCAACCCTATATATAGCAGCTCTGAACCCTCCTCTATCCTGTGCCAACCTTATTGTCTCTGACATATCTATGTCTATTACCCCAGTCACTGAGTCAATCCATCTCTCATCCAGGGTCTTCCTCTCTTGCACTGTCCCTCCACCCTCCAAAGCTTGATATTCCTTTCTAAGGACTGGTCTCTCCTGGAAATATGCTCAAAGAATGTCAGAGTGAGCTTCCAAATCCTTGCATCCATTCACCCTCTCCAGGATGGACTTGTTCTCTAAGCAGTCCATGGTATATTCAACACTCTTCTCCAGTACCACAACTCAAAAGCATCGATTCTTCTTCTATCATCCCTAGTCACTGTCCAGCTTCCTGATGCATAGCAATTATGAAGACCATGGCATGAATCAAGTGCATCTTTGTCTCTAGACTGACATTATTGCTCTTCAGTACTCTGGAGAAGTCCTTCACAGCTGATTTTCCCAATGTAATTAATCTTTTAATTTCCTGACTGCTGGTACCAAGAGTGCTGACTGTGGAGCCAAGCAAACTGATGCTATTAACAATCTCAATCTCTTCTCCATTTATCATGATGCTGCCAGTTGGCTCCGGGTGAGAATCTCTGTTTTCTTAATGTTGAGCTTCAAATCATATTAAATAAAGGCTGCAGCAATGCCTTAGGTCCTCCTCCGTTTTGGCTGAGTCATCTGTACAACACAGGCTATTGAAGAGTCTTCCTCCAATTCTGATGCCACATTCCTCCTAATACAGTCCAACCTTCCGGATGATCTGTTCCACCTACAGATTAAAAAGGTATGGAGAAGACAGGATGCATCCCTCACACACGCCTTTCTAATTTTAAACCATGCACTGTTTCCTTGCTCTGTTCTGAACACTGTCTCCTGGTCCAAGTACAGGTTTCGCGTAAGCACAATCAAGGGCTGAGGATCAACTTCTTATTCCAATTCTGTCCTTTCCTGGCAGAGCCCCTCAGCTTGGGTTTTTTCCTCTGGCAATAACATGGAACCGCCGACAAAGGGACTGGAACCCTCAATCTTCTGAACCAGAATCCGATACCTTATCCATTAGGCCATGAGAAGGAGTGTCATCCACCACCTAAACAACATGCCTCTGGAAAATCTATGGAGCTTTGATAAATGTCGATATTTATAGAGAGGCTTCAAGCCTTTTGTTCATAGGGTCACTATGAGTCGTGCTCAACTTTAAGGCAATCAACAACAACATAACAGGGAAAGTAACACACTCCCTACCTTGGATTCCAGCAAGAACCTAATGCATTAATATACTAGAAAACATCATGAAAAAGAAAAGCATCATAATGTGAGGGAACAACATACTGGAGAGATAAGCTTCCCCAGCAATCAGGAGAAGTGATTTCTCATTTCCTGGCAGATATGAGTTGTATTTCTTTCCCACCCACCCTCCACCCGCCAGATTTTATCCTATGCCACTTACTGTTTAATTTCTTTTAAAAAAATTTTATTTTAATGAAAGTTTACAGAGACTTTGGATTTCCATTCATTCATTGCTGCACTAGAGCACGCTTCACACACTGAGTACGTCTTACAGTAACTACGCTGTTACCATCTCCTCACTAATCTAGTGCCTCCTGGAAGACCAGGATGGCATATCTGAGTCTCAATGCCAAGCATATTATTTTACATACATTAAAACCCAAAACAAACAAGCAAATCCAACAACATAAAGTCAGTTCTGGCCATGGCGACACTTCCATCGAGTCTCTGAAGCTGTTAATCTTCGCAGGAGCACACTGCTGGTAGAGTCAAACCACCAACCTCCTGGTTAGCTGCCACACGGGACCCACTACACCACCAGGCCACCTCAGGTGTACAGTTGTTACTGCTGTTCTATCTTGTCGAGTAGGAAATGACTTATAGCTGACACACTAGGGGTTTTTCGGAGGCTGTAAATCACATGAGAGGAGACTGTTTATCTTCCTCCCTCATAGCAGCTGGTGGATACGAACCATGTATGTGCCTTTGTACCGGCAGCAAAGGTCCTTACTACTCGGCCACCAGGGCTTCTTAGGCATATAGTTGTTATTGTTATGTCTTGTTGAGTCAGAAGTGACTGGGGCTGACACTCTAGCGGGTCTTCACAGGGTATAAATCACATGGGAGGAAACTGTCTTTCTCCCTCACAGTAGCTGGTGGATACCAACAGCATGCCTTTGGATTGGCAGCAGAAGTCCTTACCACTGGGCCACCAGGGCTCCTTAGGCATACACAGCTCAGTGTGCTCTATGTCACCCTCTGGTAGCTGATGCAAGCAATGCATCAAGAAAGCAGAGGCAGGATTACCGTTCTCTTTCCGTAACCTTGTAATGAACTTCTTGGGAGGAATCACGCCAACCTTCTTCTTCTGGGTGGCAATGCTGTGGAAGAGGTCTGCCAGGCATGTGAGGAGGTTCTCCTTCTTCCGGGGCTGACTCTTGTAAGCAAGAACTTTTTCCCGAAATGGACGGCAAAAATAAAGTGCTTGGAGAACAGAATTGCAGTAGCAGGTATTCCCAAAGTTGACTAATCCAAAATAGTGCTCATTGATTGGAAACTGCTCTGGACCAATCTCTAAATATATGTGACAGGAGCTCCGGTGACCTAGTAGGAAGAAGCCGTGCTGCAACCCCAAAAGTTCACAGTTCAAGGCCACCAGCTACTCTTT
>NW_006399851.1:32810-64431 GCF_000299155.1 Elephantulus edwardii
AGAGGAAGGATTCAAATATAGGCCAAGAATGAATAGTCTTGGATGGATTTCCCATCATTGAGTTGTTGAAACCAGTGATGAAAATATAATCTTCTTTTTTTTTTTTTCACTTATCAAGTTATACTTTTATGAGCATTTTTGACAGAAAAAAAATCAAGCTAAAATACCACTAAATTTTATCTATACAATGATCCAAATGCTTATATCAAACAATATTCAGAATTCTACTAATCCTTTGAAATTTTAAAAAAAATAAAATAAAACACACATCAGTACAGAACCGCAGCTATAACACTGGTCTTTGCCATCATGGAGCAGTGAAGTTTATATATTGGCCCTGCCACTAACTAGCTATGTGACTTTGCACTAGTAACTTTCACGTCTCCGAGCCTCATTTCTGACTCTTGTAAAGAAAACAAACACAGACCTCCAACAGGTTTTGGCTGTTATGCGCCATCCATTGGATTCTGACTCCTAGCAACCCTATATATAGCAGCTCTGAACCCTCCTCTATCCTGTGCCAACCTTATTGTCTCTGACATATCTATGTCTATTACCCCAGTCACTGAGTCAATCCATCTCTCATCCAGGGTCTTCCTCTCTTGCACTGTCCCTCCACCCTCCAAAGCTTGATATTCCTTTCTAAGGACTGGTCTCTCCTGGAAATATGCTCAAAGAATGTCAGAGTGAGCTTCCAAATCCTTGCATCCATTCACCCTCTCCAGGATGGACTTGTTCTCTAAGCAGTCCATGGTATATTCAACACTCTTCTCCAGTACCACAACTCAAAAGCATCGATTCTTCTTCTATCATCCCTAGTCACTGTCCAGCTTCCTGATGCATAGCAATTATGAAGACCATGGCATGAATCAAGTGCATCTTTGTCTCTAGACTGACATTATTGCTCTTCAGTACTCTGGAGAAGTCCTTCACAGCTGATTTTCCCAATGTAATTAATCTTTTAATTTCCTGACTGCTGGTACCAAGAGTGCTGACTGTGGAGCCAAGCAAACTGATGCTATTAACAATCTCAATCTCTTCTCCATTTATCATGATGCTGCCAGTTGGCTCCGGGTGAGAATCTCTGTTTTCTTAATGTTGAGCTTCAAATCATATTAAATAAAGGCTGCAGCAATGCCTTAGGTCCTCCTCCGTTTTGGCTGAGTCATCTGTACAACACAGGCTATTGAAGAGTCTTCCTCCAATTCTGATGCCACATTCCTCCTAATACAGTCCAACCTTCCGGATGATCTGTTCCACCTACAGATTAAAAAGGTATGGAGAAGACAGGATGCATCCCTCACACACGCCTTTCTAATTTTAAACCATGCACTGTTTCCTTGCTCTGTTCTGAACACTGTCTCCTGGTCCAAGTACAGGTTTCGCGTAAGCACAATCAAGGGCTGAGGATCAACTTCTTATTCCAATTCTGTCCTTTCCTGGCAGAGCCCCTCAGCTTGGGTTTTTTCCTCTGGCAATAACATGGAACCGCCGACAAAGGGACTGGAACCCTCAATCTTCTGAACCAGAATCCGATACCTTATCCATTAGGCCATGAGAAGGAGTGTCATCCACCACCTAAACAACATGCCTCTGGAAAATCTATGGAGCTTTGATAAATGTCGATATTTATAGAGAGGCTTCAAGCCTTTTGTTCATAGGGTCACTATGAGTCGTGCTCAACTTTAAGGCAATCAACAACAACATAACAGGGAAAGTAACACACTCCCTACCTTGGATTCCAGCAAGAACCTAATGCATTAATATACTAGAAAACATCATGAAAAAGAAAAGCATCATAATGTGAGGGAACAACATACTGGAGAGATAAGCTTCCCCAGCAATCAGGAGAAGTGATTTCTCATTTCCTGGCAGATATGAGTTGTATTTCTTTCCCACCCACCCTCCACCCGCCAGATTTTATCCTATGCCACTTACTGTTTAATTTCTTTTAAAAAAATTTTATTTTAATGAAAGTTTACAGAGACTTTGGATTTCCATTCATTCATTGCTGCACTAGAGCACGCTTCACACACTGAGTACGTCTTACAGTAACTACGCTGTTACCATCTCCTCACTAATCTAGTGCCTCCTGGAAGACCAGGATGGCATATCTGAGTCTCAATGCCAAGCATATTATTTTACATACATTAAAACCCAAAACAAACAAGCAAATCCAACAACATAAAGTCAGTTCTGGCCATGGCGACACTTCCATCGAGTCTCTGAAGCTGTTAATCTTCGCAGGAGCACACTGCTGGTAGAGTCAAACCACCAACCTCCTGGTTAGCTGCCACACGGGACCCACTACACCACCAGGCCACCTCAGGTGTACAGTTGTTACTGCTGTTCTATCTTGTCGAGTAGGAAATGACTTATAGCTGACACACTAGGGGTTTTTCGGAGGCTGTAAATCACATGAGAGGAGACTGTTTATCTTCCTCCCTCATAGCAGCTGGTGGATACGAACCATGTATGTGCCTTTGTACCGGCAGCAAAGGTCCTTACTACTCGGCCACCAGGGCTTCTTAGGCATATAGTTGTTATTGTTATGTCTTGTTGAGTCAGAAGTGACTGGGGCTGACACTCTAGCGGGTCTTCACAGGGTATAAATCACATGGGAGGAAACTGTCTTTCTCCCTCACAGTAGCTGGTGGATACCAACAGCATGCCTTTGGATTGGCAGCAGAAGTCCTTACCACTGGGCCACCAGGGCTCCTTAGGCATACACAGCTCAGTGTGCTCTATGTCACCCTCTGGTAGCTGATGCAAGCAATGCATCAAGAAAGCAGAGGCAGGATTACCGTTCTCTTTCCGTAACCTTGTAATGAACTTCTTGGGAGGAATCACGCCAACCTTCTTCTTCTGGGTGGCAATGCTGTGGAAGAGGTCTGCCAGGCATGTGAGGAGGTTCTCCTTCTTCCGGGGCTGACTCTTGTAAGCAAGAACTTTTTCCCGAAATGGACGGCAAAAATAAAGTGCTTGGAGAACAGAATTGCAGTAGCAGGTATTCCCAAACTAGAAAGAAAGAAGGAAAGTTTTGTTGTTAAATTCTTGGCAAGAATCTAAAGGGACACATTTCTGCACAGCACACAGCACGTGGCGTTCCACGACTAGCTCAGGCTTCTCAATGAGGCAGTCCTCAGCATGATCAGCTGTTTGAGACTGTGTCTTATCATAGTCTTATACGGATTTTTAATCAAGCTCACTGCAGAAAAATAAATAAAGGAAGAAACTACTATTATTTCTTCAGAAGACACTTTCAATTTTATTAATAACTTTGGAACTTTTGCTTCAATTTCTAATTTTTTTTAACATTTTGATTCGCTTTCCTCAATCCTAAAAACAACATCCTTTACAGCCTTCATGAAAAATGCTGTCTGAGAAGATTTCCTTGACTCTCATTTCCGAACAAGGACCTGGTGGTACAGCACTCAAATGCTGGCCCAAAGGATGATGGTTTGAACCCATGAGCCATCTGATAGTAGGAAAATGCTGTAATTCCAAAGACCACCTCGGAAACTCCAAAGGGCAGGTTTTTTTTTTATTCTGTCCTACCGGGTGGCTATGACTCAGAATCAACTCCATGGCAGTGAGTTTTTATGAAATCAAAGCTTAATGCTACCTTCTGCTGGCTAAATCCCTCATATAGTAAATGGACAGAGGTGAGTACCAAACAAAACACAACAGTGGTTCTTCCCCACTCTAGTGGATGTTACCCTGCCTTACTCCACTGTCCCAGGTGGTGGCCCTGAACTCTATGCCACTTCTGTCCTCGATCATCAACTGCAGGACCCTACACAGATCCTGCATCAGAGTGGTCATCTGGTCCACTTCTCCCTGACTACTAAATCCCCACTGGATGCAAACAGGGCCAGTGCTGACACCAGGCACGAGAGGACAGTCATCTGGGGCCCCTCAAGTAGGAAACCCTCAGGAGGTGGGACCTTCAAGCCAGGAGAACTGGTTGAGAATGAAATCAATGATAAGGAAAGCAGGATCCAGGGAAACTCGTCCAATCAACTGAACACCCAAATGCAAAGAAAAGTTTCCTCTCCACTCCTCCCCACTTTGGTGAGGCCCCCATTCCCCAGATCCTAGTGACTCTTAAGTAATTCAAATTAAAAATGTTTCTATAGACTTGTTTAGAAATTCAATCATATCTTATAACACAGATTTCTGGGTAAATCATATTTCACAGTAGCATTACAAATGGATTTATTAAACCAAATCCATTTGTGAACTGAGGCTACATGTATTAGAAAAGTATCACTAGACCATACAATAAACCCATACAAAGCTCATAAAAACTGTGGATGGCACAGGATTGGGCAGGGCTTGGTTCTGTCATGCCTGGGGTTGCTATGATCTAGATTTGACTGGCTGCCACTGAACAACAAAACAGTGAAAGATGTCTACTAAAAACAAAACAAAACAAAAAAACACATAAACTGAATAGAAAAATATTAACAAGGTACTCCTAGTTTAGCTCATTCTCCACCATCAACTCTACAACAATTAACTAGTCACTGGCTGTGAAGAAATAAGGGGAAGGAAGCAACCAGATTTATCAGAATACAAGAACTTATTTCCTAAGAATTTAGCTGACCATACAAACTGTTGTGATGTGAGCGGGATATTCAGCCAAAGGAAAATCTCCAAAGGCTCCTAAGTGGCTTCAGAACCCCCAAATTTCATTAGCATTATTCTTCTCCAACTTCTAATAATGTCAGCAATATCTGTTTATCTATGAGAGGAATCTTCACACAATGGTCTAGTTACCTCCTTTGCCCTGAGACAACTAACTGGATGATGCCTGGCCACCAGTACTAAATGTTTTGCTCAAAGATTCTATAGAGGAATATTGATCGAAAGAGAGAAACTGTGGAACAGATGTTTAAATTCTCACAGAATCCAGATTTTCTAGAGCCATAAAGGCTAGGTAAAACACCTACAACTGTTGCCCTAAGGTAATCTTAGGGAGCTCTAGCAGCCAAAAGGCAAGAAGCTGTGCTGCAATCCCAAAGACACGAGTTTTGAGGTCACCTGGTGCTCTGTGGCAGAAGGATGGTCTATCAGCCACTGAAAACCCACTGGAGAGTCAGCTATGGTCAGTTCTGACTCTATGGTACACAACAACAGCAAACAAGGTAGTCTTTAGATATAAGCCAACAATACACCTCGAAGTCTTCACTGAACCAAACAACACTTTAGTTTAACTAACAAAGAGTATCTGCCTTGAGCACTAGGCTCATCTAAAAAGCTATCAATGAGGGATCAAACTGAAAATAGCAGCTCAGGAGCTAGAAGCTTTGGGGGCAGTGAGTATATGCCTAGAGTAGAACAATCCTGAAAAGGAGGGTGAGGGCGGTTCTGCAGCTTGAAGTTTGTGATCAATGTCACTGAACTGTGGAAGTGTCCACACACACACTCTTAAATTGGTTTATGCTTGGCTGTATGTATTTTCAACAGCAAAAATCCCATTATTTTGAAAAAGGAAACCTCTACTCCATGCATAATACAAACAATAGTGAAAACACAGAAATTCTCATTAAGAGTAAGCTACTGCTCACAAGGATTATTTGTAACAATATTCTTTCAAGATAAAAAAACACCTGTCACTGAAAATAAAGGCATATGAGCTGTTACTAACAATGTCAGAAGTAAACACAGTGCAAATTTTCTGGTGAGTTAATTAAAATGCTGTTACTTTCTTTTCTCCACTTAAAAAATGGTCTAATTTTCTACCTGCCCAACCATGTCTACTGATCCCTAAAGGCAAGAGCTCTGAGTCACCCTACCATTGAAGGTAACAGAAAAAGAAGGAACTCAGTTCAAATGCGAACTCAATCAATATGCTCTTCTAGTAATTAAATTAAAATGAGCCTAGAAATGTACACTCAGCTAAAAACAGGCTCATAGAAAATACGCATGTGCCTCATTTTAACAAGATCCAATGGCTACAAGTGGTTAAGCAAAAGTTTCACAAAGCAGCCCACATTCAAGTGTTTACAGCACTAATAACTTAGCATAGGACTTAGCAAACAAGTATGCTGTTGTGGTTGGGTGCCCTAGGTCACTTCTGGGCCACAGAGACCCCATGTGACAGAGAACAAACGCTCCAGGGCCTTTTTGACAGGGACATAGGAAAAGTTTAAATGCTGAATTCTGAATTAACCATGAGTGTCAATCTTCATTTTGGTGGTTTGGTTGGGGTTTTGTTTGGCTTTTGGAGGGTTGTTTTGGGGTTTTTTTGGTGGTTGTTTTTGTAGTTTGTTTGTTTGTTTGTTTGTTTGTTTGTTTGTTTTTTTTACTGGCTCTAGCACAGAGCTCTGGTTGTGGAGCATGCTATGAGTGGGGTTGTGAACCACAAGGATCCAGAACAGAGCCTCAGGAGACATCTGAGCAATGTCTTCCTGTAAAGATGTGGAGCCTCAGAAACATGGAGAAGGGTCACTGTGAGAGGCAACTGACTCACCAGAAGTGAGTGCATCCCATATGCACATCTTGTGAACATCCCCATGTCATGCTGACTGTTCTTTATCATACATGGCCTATCCCCTCACCCAGCTTAATAAGCATCCATTATCCAGTAAAGGTGCCCTGGTGGCATTTCCTTTACATTTGAGTCTATGAACTAAAAGGTTGGCAGTTCAAAACCACCAGCCACTCCAAACAGGAAAGATAGGCAGTCACTTCCAATAAGAATTTACAGCCTCAGAAAGGCTTCAATGAAAAGGAAGGTCTCTGTGAGTTGGAATCAAGTAGACAGCAGTGGGTTTTAGTGGGTATTACCTAGTTACTTCTTGTTATTATTAGATGCTATCAAGTTGACTACAACTTGAAGCAGAGCAACCGTAAGAATGACATGTCTAACTCTGCCTATCCTGTGCCACCCTAACAATTTCCGTCATGTTCAAACCCACTGCTACAGTCACTGTGTCACTCATCTTGCTAAGGATTGTCCTCTCCTTTTCTGACCCTCCACCTTTCATAGCCTGATGTCTTTTTCCAAGGACCAGACCCTCCTGATAACATGCCCGATATATATATGAAGATTCACCACCCTTGCCTCTGAGGAGCACCATGGTTGCACATCCTCCCAGACAGACTTGTCGATCCTTTTGGCAGTCCATAGGACATTCAGTGCTCTTCTCCATTGCAATAAGTCAAAGGCATCGATCCTCTACCTAATTATTGAGGGGGTTTTTCCATTCCCTTCAGCTCCCCTCCCATTCCTGATAACCGTCAAAGACTGCTGCTTTCTGTGTGTAAACCTTCCCTTAGCTTTTCACAACAGTAGGTTCAGGCAATCTTGTGTAAATTGATTGGTCACCTGTATTTAGTCAACAATCAGCTGTGGGCTGGAAGCCTTTTGTTTAAGTCAATCAGGACCTAGTGGGTGGGCCTTTGTATTTAAGTTGGTTGGGTGAGGGCCTGCTGGCTGTTAATTGTGTTTGGGAAGAACATTGTTCAAGGGGTATAGCACTTGTGTGTCTGTTACTGTACTAGATAACTTGGGGTTGCTGTGATATTGAACACTGCCATTAGTATGTCAATGGTTACCCATGGTGGACAGGATTTCAAGCTCTCAGATTAAGACAGGCTTAGAAGCAGGATTGGCATCCACTTCTTAGACAACAAGCCTTTGAAAACACTATGAACATAAGAGAAACAATGATAGAACAGGGTTCAGAGCTTTTGTTCATAGTATCGCTTTGAGTCCTACTTGACTTGACGGCATTTAACACCAACAACAGGCTCAGGCAAAATGAATCTAAACTCTGACAGAACACCTATGCATGTTGTTGCTGTTGTTCTTATGTGTCACCGACTCAGAACCGAACCATAGCTGACTCTGCAGCAGATTTCCAGATGCAGTAAATTACACAGGAGGAGACTGTTCATTCTCCTACAGAGCAGCTGGTGGTTCAAACTGTGTGCCTTTGGGATTGAAGTGAACCTTCTCACCATTAGGTCACCAGAGCCCCCTATGGGTAGTGTTTTTATTGTGTACAATCAAGTCAGAACTGACCCACAGCTGACCCTCCAACAGGTTTTCAGAGGCAGTAAATCCCAAGGGAGATTACCCATCCTTTTCCCGTCAAGCAGCTAGTGGATGTAGACCATGTGCCTTTGGGATACAGCACAGCTTCTTACCACTAAGCCACCAGAACTCTACAAATTAAAAAAGGCAGGAGAATAGGAGAAACAGAAAAGTAACAATCATTTAAGAACAAAAAAAGCAGAATCCACAGGAAAAGGTTAGTAGTAAAGAACACAGCTGTGGCGTGGGCTGAAAAGTACATTCACAAATAAAGTTCAAGTCTAAGGAGCCATGGTGGACTGTGACTAAAGCATGTATCTGTCAACAAGCAGGTTGGCAACTGATGAGATGGTGTTTCTACAGAGACTTAGAAACCCTAAGGAACAGTTTTTCTGTCCTATAGAGTCGCTATGAGTGGCAATCAACAGTAATGGGTCTGGTTTGAGGTTTTACACCAGCAGCGTTGTATCTACTCCCATCTCAGATTTATTTCTGAGCATTAGTCAAGTCATATTCATCAACTGTTGGGCTCTGGGTCCACTAGATACCCCAATCTTTGTTATTCTAAGGAGACACAGAGATTGGAAACTTTACTCCCCCTCATCCAATGACTCCCTCAAGGGAGTGAAGATAATACATCTTCTGACAGCCTTTTATTAACTGTAGATGATTCTCCTTACCCTGACAGTACTGGGTTTGGGTTACTGAGCTTCAGGAGAAATACAAACACTACCTGTTCAATTTAGACTGATTATAAGGAGTAGTAAAAACAATACCTGTGTAGAAATCTTTTATTCACACAACTGACATCAGTATTTTTATACTGGTAGTAAAAGATGTTAAACAGTAGAGCAGAAAAAAATGTCATCAAGCTTTAAGACTTATTTCATGTGAGGTTTATGTAGATGCCATTTTACTTGCTCTGAGGCTAGCTGCAAACAAGTTTACAGCTAGCAATAAAATGGGGAAACAGAAATATTCACACTGGAGGAGATTAAAGGTAAAACAGCCTTTGATACATAAAATATTATGGCTGGAAAGAAATTAGGTCCTTCTGGGACACCATCAAAAAGCTAAAAGCACACCGAAGGGAAGACAACTTTACTACAATTCCAAGCACATGTTAGCTTTGGCATAAAAAACTGACAGAGGAGTCTTGGAAAATATGAAGGTAAATTCCACGAAGAAAATACCCAGAGGGGAGAGAAGGAGTTTCTTCTGGAGGGGAGACGACACAGGCAGAGGACTGCTGATTCACTGTCACAAAGTTCATGGTGTACATGCAGAGCGAGTTGCCACAGCAAAGGAAACTCACAAGACGCATTAGCGGCTCCCTTCAAATCTCCCTTATATGTCCAAATGAATTTCTGCTATCTAGAGACATAAGGAGGACTACAGGCATAGTGGTTACTATGGCTATAAACTTGTAACCTGGCTACCTTCCAAATGGTCGGAGTTTCAACCACCAGGGGGTCTGCAGGAGAAGGTAAGGTAAGCCCACAGCTCAGGAAATCCTAACAGCTCTATTCTGTCCTATTGGGCCATGCAAGTCAGAAACAACAACAGTGAGCTTGGCCTTTGAGTTACTAGGTGACAAACCAGTATATTCAACAGAACTCTGATGCAGCAGATTGACTGTTCAAAATTACTTTCCTAGCCATTGTTTTTACTTTACCACATAGTTGGGTTATACTATTATGTTTGTTATGTACCATCAAGTTGAAACTGACTCAAGGCTGACCCCAAGTGGGTTTTCAGAGATTAAAAAACCTATGAAAGGAGAATGCTCATCTTTTTCCTACGGAGCAGTAGACTGATTCGAACTGTGTGCCACTGGCTTGCCAGTGAAATGCCTTACCACTAAGCCACCAGATTCATGCCAAAAGCATGAATGACGTAAATAGCACCTCTTAGGTTATTGTTGTTAGTTGCTGCACTAAGCCACCAGATCTATGCCAATAATGTGAATGAAGTAAACAGTATCTCTTGGGTTATTGTTGTTAAGTGCTTTCGCGTCAAATACAACCCATAGCAACCCTATGAACAAGAGATCTGAAGCCTGAACTATCCTATGCCATTCTCAAACTTCCTGAACACACCCACTGCAGCAATCCCTGTATCATTCCACCTGGCTGAGGATCTTCCTCTACTTCTTTGATGCTCTGCCCTTCCAAGCATGATGTCCACCTTCAAGGAAGAGCCTCAGTTAGCAATATGTCTTAAGTATGGAAGGCAAAGCTTCAGCATGTTTGCCTCCAAGGAGCACCCTTGCTACATTTTCTCCAAGACATATTTTTGTTCTTTTATCTGTCCATGAATGCTCAGTACTCTTCTCCAACATCATAGCTCAAAGGCATCAATTCTTCTTTTCATCCTTATTCAATGCCCAGCTCTTAGATACACAGCAAGTGACTGGAAAGACAATGGCCTGATTCAAATGCACATTACTCCTCAAACTGCTATCATTGCTCTTCAATAATTCAGAGAGGTCCTTGACTGCAGAAGTGCAATACATCTAGTGTAATACATCTTCTGATTTCTTGACTGATGGTACCAAGGGTGTTGATTGCAGACCCAAGGAAAATGAAGTTGTTGACAGTTTCAATCTCTTCTCCATCTACCATGATGTTGCCTGTTGGTCCAGCGGTAAGAATTTATGTTTTCTTGACACTGAGATGCAATCCAGATTGAAGGCTATATTCTTTGATCGTCTACAACAAGTGCTTCAAGTCTTCCTTACTTTTAGTAAGCAAGACTGTGTTATCTGCATAATGCCGGTTATTTATGAGTCTTCCTCTAATCTTGATGCCACATTCTGCTTCACAGACTCCAACTACTCAAATAATTTGCTCAGCATACAGATTGAATAGGTATGGTGAGAGAATACAACCCTGACACACTCCCTTATTTTTAAACCATGCTCTTTAAACCACTCCCTTGCTCTGTTCATGCAACAGCCTCTAGTCTAGGTACAGGTCTCACATTAGGACAATTAAGTGTTCTGGGATTCCCATTATTCTAAATGTTAACCGTAACTTGTTATGATCCACACAATCAAATGTGTTTGCATAGTCAATAAAGCATAAAAATCTTCTGGCATTCTTTACTTTCAGCCAAGATCCACCAGACATCAGCAATGATATCCTTGGTGTCATGGCCTTCTCTAAATTCTATCTGAATTTCTGGCAGTTCCAAAATCAAAAAGACCTACCTCTGAATCCTAACTGCTTTAAGTAAGAGGCTCCCAACCCCCAAATGACCATTAATCACAAAATGCTCACCTAGTGGGTCCTAAATGCTGTGAATAAGAGGCTCCAGGCCCCCAACCGACTGTTAATCAAATAAAAGAAATCTACCTTTGGGATTCCAACTGCTTTATAAAATCACATCCGCTAATCAAATAAAAAAAAGGAAACCTCTTGTGTAGGAACATATAAGATATGTTGTTATTTGCCATCAAGTCACCTGCACCTCATAGCGACACTATGTACAATAGCCCTAAACCCTGCTCTATCCTGTGTCAATCTTATTATATAAAAGATATACAGACCAAAATGTAAGAAGAGACTGAAAAATGCACTAGATGGTCAAGAAGTCAAAACAGAAGGAAGAACCAGTGAAGTAAAAAGTCGAACAGGACACTTCTAATGATAGCTCAAAAAGACAATTATAAAAAATGTGCAAAGAATTGGAGTCAGTCAGAAAAAAGGAAAAAACTCACTCAGCATTTATTAAGCTCAGAGAACTGAAGAGCAAATTCAAGCCTCGAGTTACAATACTGAAAGATGCTATGGGCAAAATCTTGAATGACCAAAGAAGCATTAAAAAGAGATGAAAGGAATCCACTGAATCACTGTACCAAAAGAAATGGTTGAAACAAAGCCATTTCAGGAAACAGCATATGATCAAGAACCAATGGTGATGAAGAAAGATGTTTAAGAGCACTGAGGGCATTGACAAAAAATAAGGCCCCAGGAATTAATAGCATACCAACTGGCAGTATTTCAAGAAACAGCAGCCCTGGACATGCTCACCAGCCTGTGCCAGGAAATTTGAAGGTAGCTACCTGGCCAATTAACTGGAGGAAAGCCGAATTTGCTTACATTTCCAAGAAAGGTGATCCAACAGAATTTGGAAATTATTGAACAATATTATTAAAATCACATACAAGTAAAATCCTACTGAAGATTATTAAAAAATGGCTAAAACAGGCCATCAACAGAGAACTGGCAGAAATTCAAACTGAACTTCAAAAGGGCTATGGTATCAGCACATTAGGTGGATCTTGGCTAAAAGAAGAGACTTCTAAAAGGATGTCTGAATTTTATAGAATAGACAAAGACTTTTGACTATGTGAAACAACAAATTACAACTAACTTTGACAAGAATGGGAACTCCAGTACACTTAACTGTGCTCAAGCAAAATTCACCCCTAGACCAAGAAGCTGTTGTCCAAATAGAACAAAGAAACACTGCATGGTTCAAAATCAAGGAAAAGTCATGGATGTATCCTTTCTACATACCTATTCAATCTGAATGCTGAGCAAATCATACAGGAAGCTGGACATTATAAAGAAATATGTGCCACCAGGATCGGAGGAAGACATCAATAACCTGTGTCATGCAGATGACACAACCTTGCTTGTTGAAAATGAGGGGGACTTAAAGCACTTGAAGGTCAGCCGTCAATTGGTACAATTACTTCACAGCATCAAGATAAAACTCTTCATCACTGGGCTAATAGGAAACATGATAATAGATGGAGAAAAGCTTGAAATAAAAAAAATAATAAAATAATTTTTTTTTAAAAAAAGCTTGAAATTCTCAACCATGTCATCTTACTTGGATTTACAATCAACACCCTTGGTACTAGCAAAGAACTTACAAGAAATGCTGCACTGGGAAAACCTGCTGTCAAGGATCTCTCCAGACTGCTGAAGAGCAATGACGTCAATTAAAGACCAAAGTGTATCTGAACCCAGACATGTTCTTTTCAATTACTTACTATGCATCTGAAAATTTAATAATGCCTAAAAGTAACAGGAGAAGAACCAATGCCCAAAAAAGTACAACTGGAATGCCCCTGTATTACAGGCAAGGATAATGACACTTTGTCTCACACACTTTGAGCAGGTTGTTAGAATGAGCTAGTTCTTGAAAAAGGACATCATGCTATGAAAGGTAGAGAGTTCAAAAAAGGAGAGGAAATCCTTATCAAGAAGGACTGATACAGTGGCTGTAACAATAAGCTCAAGAATATCAGATATGATGAGGATGGCAAAGGATGAAGAAAGCTTCACAGGGTCACTAGGAATCATAGTTGACTCAATGGCACTTAGGAAAAACACTGAGGGGATATGTCAGGTTTTTCATCCCACCAGAGGTGAAGTGAGCAGGTTCAGACAGAGAAAACAGAAAAAGCATGCAGAGAGTGCAATATGTCCCTTGAGTCAGATATTCCCGAGTTACACAGACCAAGACCCATGAAGCAGAAACAAAAGTGGTGGAGAACCTGTGAGTGATGTGAGACAGAGCTGACCTGTAAATGCTATTTCACATAAACAGCGCCAAGGGCCTTCATTCAGGCTTACTGAAGGACTGGTGGAGACATCATAATTGGCAAGACTAAATAAGCTGCATGACAGTGGCCCAGAGCCGCAAGGTTGAAGGTCAGAGGGGATGAGAGCATGCCTGAGCAGCTGTCCTGACTGAGGAATTCTATCTTGTTTATAACCTGAACAGTAACCTTTCACTTTCTCTACTAAACCGTAAGTATGATTTGGTGAGGTCTGTGTGGCCACTGCAAAAGATCAGCAGAATAGTGAGAGCCCTGAAGGGACAGCTGATGTTAGAACTGGCAGACAATTACATGGAAAGTGGGGCCATGCGTGACCTCATGGAAACTGGTTTTGTACTGTGGATGCTTTGGGTGGGAGGGGACTCTTCCCCGTGTGGAGTCAGAGGTCTGACACTGCTACTCCATAGTAGCTAGACTGTCTTTACAATTTCCAATGTTACCTGTATTATCATTCTCGAAAACACACAGATACACACACTCATTCTAAAATGCTCATCACCCATCCTTCTCACAGAGTATAACAAACTACAACCAAATTAACTACCACAACAATCATGCAAATTTTTCTTCTTTTCGATGACTGAAAAATTATAAAGAACACTGAAAATATGAGATAAAATGCCCAAAGTTTTTATAACGTGTAATTAGTAGAATGAAGTACTCTTCCACAAGAATCTGGCCATGTATCTCTTCTTGTTTTGCTTTTCCACTGCTGCTCACACAATACAAAAACCACTACCATCAGGTGGTTCTGACTCATGGCAATTCTCCATCGGTTTCCACAACAAAGTCTTAATGAGAGGAAAAGACTCATCTTTTTCCCTTTGGCTTGAACTGCTGACTATGTGCACAGTAGTCCAACATTTAACCCACTGGCCATCAGGACTCCTTCCTCATTGGCCAGGCTGGTACTGGTACAGTAGACAATGACGACTACTCTACAACTTGAAGGCACTGATGAGGATCTATCAGCAGGCAGGCACGGGGGCCATTTATAATGCAGGCATTTAAAGAATTCTCCCTGAATGAAAAGATCCTCTCGTTGTCTTGTCACAAGAAATGGAGTTCAGCTTATAGCTAACCCTTCAGTAGGTTTCCTATAGCAGGGTTTTTATTTGGTTGGTTGGCTGGGGTTTTTTTGTGGGTTTTTGTTTGTTTGTTTGTTTGTTTGTTTTTTATTTTCTACTATCTCACAGGAGGAAACTGTCCATCTTTCTCCAGAAAAGCAGCTAGTAGATTTGAACTACCTGCCTCTGGGTCTGAGAGTAAAATTCCTTATCCACTAGGCTACCAGTGCTCATCTGGTCTAGACAATAAGAAATTGTGCTTAGGAGAAATTTCTGACAGAAAATAAGAAAAATCAGGATGACCAGGCAGAAGGTGCTCCAACAGTCTTAAGATGTGGGTCAGTTTTGTCTTTCTTTTGTCAATGACAATTCCAAAATCTCAAGTCAAGCTCTTAGTATTAAATTTTACTAAGACTCATAAATATTCTTTCTTTAATAAATTATGAATGCACTCTTCTGTTTTCAGGTCATTTCCCCTCACAATTCTGAAGGTACTAAACAATGAGTACTTACGTTGACTAATCCAAAATAGTGCTCATTGACTGGAAACTGCTCTGGACCAATCTCTTTCTCTAATGCCGAGGCATTGGCGCCCTAAGGAAGGGAAGACAAAAATAGTACTAATTAGAAAACACAGTTCCAATAATTAAAAAGTCCCTTAGTGACACTTTCTCATGGAACAGACGACTAGATTAAGGAATTCTACCCATGACTTTCCTAAGCATGATTGGAAAGCCCAGCACATGTTGTGGGATGTCAATTTTCAGCACCATCCAAGGTCTGGCAGCTGGAGTCCACTTAGAGCCAGCTGATGAAAAGACCTGGTGACTGACCTAACAAAAGTAATCAGCCACTGAATCCGTACATGTATCCATACATGCTGCTTAATGATATGTTCTGTGAAATAAGACCATTACGTGACTTAGATGTAAACTTTGGCAGAACACGATGGAAATTCACTGCCAGTGAGTCAGTCGGAATCTTGATGACCCTCATGGGTTTTCTGAGGCAGTAAATCTTAACAAGAGACTGGCCATCTTTCTCTCAATGAGGGGCTGGTGATTCAAACCACTAACCTTTTGGTTAATTATAAAGCATTATGCTACCAGAGCTCCTCTGAGAAAGATAACCAAACTGAACTCTTAGCACAGAAGTCCCTGAAGAACAGATAGAAGGTAGAAGGGGAGAGGAACTGAGGCCCTGAGTACATCATGTACTAAGTGGAATCTGAATGTGCTTTGAAAGAGAAATTACAGCAATTCTAGGTATGATAACCTTGAAAACTCCTTAGAAAACAATATATTGCAGTAGCTCTATGAACAGCAGATCTGAACCATGTCTTATGCCACCCTCACAATCTTGGACATACCTGAGACACTAGGGTTCCTTATATACACTTGCCATTGTCTTTACTTAATTTAGCATTTATTTTTAGATGAATTCTAAAACTATAAATATAAATAAACTATACTATAGTTTATTTGTGAATATAGTTTAAATTTCTTGCTATCCTTCAATCACTGTCATTTAATGGACTGTCGTTGTTGATAGCCTTAAGTCGAGCACGACTCACAGCAACCCTATGAACAAAAGGCCTGAAGCCCCTCTACAACTACTGACATTTATCAAAGTTCACAGAGTTTCCAGAAGTATGTTGTTTAGGAAGTGGATGCCACTCCTGCCTCCAAACACCACCAAATTAAACTACACCAGCACCTTCAGGATCTACTAAACAGAAGAATGGTCTGATTCTTGGGATGTATGTAGGCCCCATGTACAGGCCTGTGAGCTCAACGACTTCCTCAAAGAATCTCCTCACATATCTTAGAAAATATCAGTAAGCCCAGCCTTTTACCACCTACCATTAAAATTCAGAAGAAGCTCAAATGGCCTAGGAAGTTCAAACCCACAGTTCCTATTGGGAGAACAACTGATGATCTGCTTCCCTAAATGTTACTCGACTGGATGGACGGACCTATTTTCTTGTTTTACAGTTGACAGGAGTTACAACTGGGCTCGACAGTAGTGGGCATAAAAATCCAAACTGATACTGGTTTACTAACATTGGTAAACCATCCAATATCCAAGACAAAGAGGAAAAAAGTACTATTTTATAAAATGCACTATCATATTGATGGCCTGATGGGTAACTGTCAACCCAAAGGCACACAGCTCAAATCCACCGGCTGCTCCACAGGGAAATGTGAGCAGTCTCATCCCGTGCAATGTAACATCTCAGAAAACCCGCTATGAGTCTGACTCTATGGCAATGAGAGTGAGAGGGTGAGTGGTGTGGATTAACACAATGCCAGTACCTACCCTTCAGTCTGACTCTCAGGATGAACTAAGAGCAGACAGTATGTGAACAATTCTCTCTCCAGAGTGATTGCAATTGTGTCAAACACAGACCTTTGACTCTACCCATCCCAGATGTCCCACATGTCCCCACACATCCTAGGCACCTGCACTCACACAAGTGCCCTTCCTCCATCCCCACCCCTACCACTGTCCTCTGAACCTTTCAACCAAGGGTCAAGTAATTCTCTTAGCCCCTCTGTGCCTTGTTTTCCTAACTCCAAAAGGAAATGTCGCAGTGCTTTGGAGAATAGCTCTAAGAATGTGTAAGGCATTGGTAGGTACCAATGAGGTCAGGGAGTGCAGGGTCCCATAAATGTTGGTCCTGCTTCCTCTCTTTTCCCTTCAACCACTAGAAGGGAAATTAAAAAAATCTTATCCTCATCAGCTAGTAATGGTAACAAAGATAATCAAGTTCACAAAGTAGGAAGAAAAATCAGAGACAAATGTCATAAGAAAAAAAGAGAGAGCTTTAATACAAAGTAGAAAAATAAAGGCTTCTTTTCTCTTTGTCAGAAAAGCAAACCAAAACTAAGCCCGTCCAATTGATTCCACTCATCAGATTTCCAAGGCCATAAATTTTTATAAGGAGAATGTCCATTTTTCTCCTATGAAGGAGCTGCTGGTGGATTCAAACTGCCAACCCTCTGGATAGCAGCCTGACAAAGACACAGCACTCTGGGGGTTCCTCTGTCCAGCAGGTGAGAATCAATTCCACTCAACAGCCACAAGAGGCACCACCAGTGCACTCCCTGCAAGTCTGACAGCAAAGCACAGTCAGAAGCCGGATCTGGGAGCTCCTGAGAGCAGGATAAGTGTGACAGCAGAAAGAGAGCCAGATGACAGCCTTTCTGGAATATAAAAACACTCATTTGTAAAATAAAAGGGGCAGCCTCCTCAGAGATACTCAAAACCCTTAGCTTCCAATTCATGTGCTAGGTTTTCAAATAAACATTTATAAGAACTAAGGCACACACAGCTTAAAAATGTTTCTATAGTTTCTAAAGTTCCTTGGAGCTCAGTATTTTACCATTTCCAATCATTTTTATTAACATTTCAGGATGTACTGTTGCACACACATGGAACTCCAGAGCCATCTCATTCAATCAATATGTGCCAAGGAACGTTGTAACTGAGTAGTTTGCGGGATTATGGTAATGGGTGGAGTGAAGGTAGAAGATCAAAATATAAAGAAGAAAATGGAATTTACTTGATTATAGTTCTTCCCAAAAGTATATGTCGGAAACCATCCGTCGCTATGGTAATGCTGCTGCACAAGTCACTACAAACCCAGGAAAAGCACAGGTATTGCTTTGATTCCAGTGTTCCCTGCTAAAGAGATCAGAGTGTGCCCCAGCGCTATCCAGTGTCTGGTGAGTGTTTTTTAAATTTTAGAAGTTCACAGTTAACATCAAGTGACAGTGAAATGTATACAACCTGATGAAGGTAAATGATGTTGCTAAGAGAAGCAGCCATCTCAGATGCAAGTATTGGTCTCTCTCCTGACAGAGGAAAGAAGAGGGGAGAGAATGAAAGACTCAGGGAAGCTGTGCATAGGATGAATGGACCATGAGAATCACAACTTCCACTACTGAGACACTGGAAGAGCTAGACGGTGCCTGGCTTCTCACTGCTCTCACTGGGACCATAAAAGATCCTGGAGAGAATGGAGGCAAATATATAATAAGAAAACTCTAAACAGTCAAAAAGACCAGAAAGTCCGGTCTGATAGAACCCTCCAAGGTAGCTCTTGGACCCCCTGCAAGCCTGGAACTGAGCCCACCTGCACTTTGCAGACAAACAACAAATGGCCCTATAAAATACATAACCACAGTTAGAAGGCACTTACTCCTCAGAGGAGTAAAGCCTGCAGGTGATCACATGAAAACTTCTCGGAGGGTCAGCTATGAGTCAGCTCCAACTTGATGGTACAGAACAGCAGATCAAATGGGTGGCATGTACACAAAAACAAAGCTGAAAAGGCAATAGAAACAGGAGCAAAAAGGAGGAGGTGGAGGAGGACTGTTTTTGCACTCAGAGAACAGCAGCCAGTGTCGTGAAACAGAATGCAAAGGACCTGGGAGATGAATGGAAAGATCACTTTCTATGTAAACTTTAAAACAAACCACAGTAAGTAATACAAAACATATACATACAATAGCAATAATATGTCCAAACAAAAAACAACTTGCTGATAACTGCTATAACAAATTTTTGAAATAAAAAAATTATTTTAAAAAAAATATGTGCAAGGTATATATGAATGAAATAGGGTCAAATGTGTATCACCAGCAGAAATCAAATCCTTAACCCTGAGATGACTGCAGCTCATGGCAGCCTTAGAGAGCTGAGGAGAACCTCTGCAGAGGGTTTCCAAGGCTGTCGTCATAACAGGCACAGACGGCTACAGCTTTGTCTGGGAAGTGGCCAGGGGTTCAAACTGCCAACTTTGTGATTAGCAGCCAAGTCCTTAATTCCTGCAATGCTGAGGTTCCTTATATTTATATATGTAACTGGATGCACATATACTCATACACATACACACACACACACACACACACACACAAAGGCACAGTGGGTCACTTCTCAGACATAATCAAACTCCATCCAAGACTAGATTTCTGGTTAAAAGATTAATATCACAGTTTTGTGCGGCACATCTTGGTCAACAGGCATAATACAGTTTATAAAGTTACATTCTGCACCCTAGCCTGAGGTCTTAAGAAGCTTGAGAATGGCCATTTTAGATTCAACTATTAGACTCCACTCTGCCAACCAATGAGTGCCAAGGAGGCTGCGAGTGGCAGAACCAAACGGAAAGAAGGAAATAGACTTATGAGGAGAAGCCAGTCTACAGGACAGTGTGCACCAACCACAGCCACATCTCTCTGAGACCAAAAGCACCAGATGGCACCCAGCTATCACTGCTGCCTGTTCTACCCAGCACTGGATGCAATGACCCAAAAACGTACAACAGGATGCACATTTATGTAGGAAAAAGGACCTCCTGGATTGGTTGAGATCAGATTCCTCCAGACTACTATGTGGAGATGCTCTTCAAACCCTTAATACAACTAACCACCGAGGTCTCTCTAAAGCTAAAGAACAAAACGGCTTTTAAAAAATGCTAAGACCTGCAAATACTGTTCTCCTTTTTTAAAAAAAGAAAATCACCCATATGGTGATCACCAACAGATCTGCTCAATGATGACTTTAAAACCAATATGAGACTGTGAAGATGCATTAACTTAATAGCAACAAAATAACCAGACCAGAAACAAGGATGGACTGCAAAGAAGTAATTAATGTCATCAACAATCTAGGTGGAAAGAGTTGAAAGAAAATCTAAACCTTTGGGTAAACACAACTGTAGAAGAAAATAAATTCAATGCTCAAAAAATTCTCACAAATATCCAAGAGATTTAAGAGGTCACAGTCAAATATCACAAAGCCACACAGGAGAAAAAAAAACCCGTTATGAATAAAAATAAACAAAAGCACAGATAGCAGACTGGGCTTCATAAGGAAATCAAATATTACAACTATCAAGCATAAGAGACAAAGATTTAGCATGTGTCAAGAAATAAAAGCTAACTGTAAGAGCAAGGAGGCCACTAAGGTCTCAGATTTCTAAAAAACATAAAATATCTAAATAAAAAATGCAATAATATGGAATAAAATTCAGCGGTTGTGCTTCACAAGGCTATTACTAGGTAATGATTCTGAGTCAATGGTCTTGTCAATAAAATGTTACCAAGTTAGTTTTATTCAAATGAGAAATGTTGTCTTACGGGAAACATCTCATGGGAGAATGAATCAATCACGAGGCAGCTGCTGCAGAGACTACAATATACTAAAAATAGTATTGAAGGAGCAGAGATTCAGCCTGCTTCTACGGGTGCTCCCACCTAACTCTAGATCCCTTGACAAATCTCTACTTATCCCACCATTTTTCTCATATGATCACTAATGAAAATAAACCCTGTATTTCCCCATATAATGCACCTGATACAGGCCATTATGGTCTTTGTCATTACTTGCTATGCTTCAGAGAGCTGGACAATGACTAGGGATGATAGGAGAGTTTTGAACTGTGGTGCTAGAGAAGAGTATTAAATATACCATGGACTGCTAGGAGGACAAACAAGTCCATCCTGGAGAGAGTGAAGCCAGGCTGCTTCCTGGAGGCAAGGATTCCGAAGCTTCCTCTGACATACTCTGGACATGCTGCAAGGAGGGACCAGTCCTTGGAAAGGGACGTCATACTTGGGAAAGTGGAGGGTCGGTGCAGGAGAGGAAGACCCTCAATGAGAAGAACTGATTCCATCACTGGGGTGTAATGGGGATAGGCATGCTGGAGACAGTGAGATTGGCAAGGGATTGAGTAGGGTTTACGGCTATCCTACACAGGGTCGCTATGAGTCGCAAGCAACTTGACAGCACATAACAACAATGTATCCATATAATAATACACACAATGTGCATAAGAAACAAATGCATGAAGGCATATGAGGTTTGAAAAAAAAATGATATAACGCGCACGTTACTTGCTAAAAATTACGGTACAGCACCTCCCATGCCCACATTTCAAACAACGAGTAAATCTGGCACCTCTTCCAATCTCAGTAAGACATTAACAACAAAATATGAGTCAGTCAATTTCCAGACATAATGCCTCAGCCTCAGAAAGAACTCTGAAAATAAAAACTAGAAGGCAACAGAGTAAGTACATTATTTCCCATATGAATCCTTGAAGATGAGGAATGTTTCTTTTTTACTCCCAGAAATAAATGTCCAAGTAAAAGAAAAGTTGGCTGACATGTCAGTGATGCACCAGGTCTATTATTTTGAGAATAAAGGCAGATCTTGCCTGATTGTGCTTCAATTTACTGCATATCTCAGGCACTGCATGTTTTACACATTGAAGGTTTGTGGCAACCCTGCATCGAGTGAGTCTGTTAGCACCACTTTCTGGACAGCATGTTGTGTATCTGCACCCCACTGTGGAAACCCCAGTACCATTTCAAACTTCCTCATCACATCACTGCACACTTAAACAATGACACAGTACAGTGACATAACTTGGATAAGCACTGTGAAATCACGTGACTCCCTTTAATGTGATGGTCTGGAACCAAAGCCAGGATCTCCAAGGTGTGCCAGTATAACAGAGACAGGCAGTATTTTTAAAAGTTACATACAAGACAAAGATGTCATCTGAAAATAGGAAAAAAGAAAACAGCCTGCAAGATGGCCACTTCTGATTATTGCTGCTGTCACTGTCATTAGGTGACAGGAGTCAAGTATGGTTCATAGTGAACCCATGAACAACAGATGTGAACTCTGTTCTTTCCTGTGCCGTTCTCATCAGCTCTGACACACCTGAGCCCATTGCTGCAGTCACTGTATCAATGTATCTCAATAAGGGGCTTCCTTTCTTGTGCTGACTCTCCACCTTTCCAAGCATGATGTCCCTCTCCAAGGAATGGCACCGCCTAGTACAACGTATGATAAGTTGTGTAAACATGCACAACATATGTGAGACAAAGCTTTGTCATCTTTGCCTCCAAGAAGCATTCTGGTTGTACCTTCCCCAAGACATCTGTTTGTTCTTTTGGCAATCCATGGGATATTTCATACTCTTCTCAAATACCACAGCTCAAAGGCATCAATGCTTCTTCTGTCATCCTTATTTACTGTCTAGCTCTCAGATGCATAGCAAGTGGCTGAAAAGACTGAATCAGGTGCACCTTAGTTTTCAAACTGACACCACTGCTCCTCAGTAATTTGGAGAGGTCTATGACAGAAGACTTTCCCAATGCAATACATCACCTGATCTCTTCACTGCTGGTACCAACGGTATTGATGGTGGAACCAAGTAAGATGAAACTGTTGACAATGCCAATCTCTTCTCCATCTAGCATGCTGTTTATTAATCCAGTGGTGAGAATTTCTGTCTTCTTAATGGTGAGATGCAATTCATATGGAAGGCTGTAGTCTTTACTCTGCTGCAGCAAGCATTTTGAGTCCTCCTTGCTTTCATCAAGTCTGTGTCATCTGCGTAAATTCTGATTAAAGGACTGTTTTACAGATTCAAAGAAAGCAAACATCTGACTGAGATCTTACTCTGCCACTACCAGAAAAATGCAAAGTAAACAAAAGCAAACTGATAGGAGATGTTTTTAAGAAAGGAAGTTAAGGAAATCTGGCCCATAGAAGCCACATCTGAAGCAGGAATGTGGTTTGGTTTGGTTTGGTCTGATTTGGTTTTTTAAAAGGCATCTATGAAGACATGTCTTGGTGAAAAGTTTATTAAAGTTGAGTTTATACTGTTTAAGGAGCACAGTGGTTAAACAACTCCGCTGCTAACCAAAAGGTTAGCAACTCCCTTGGGAGCTCTGGTGGCCAAGAGGGTAAGGAGCTGTGATGTCAACCTAAAGGCAGGTGGTTCCAATCCACCAGAGGCTTGCAGGAGAAAGATGGGCAATCTCCTCCTGTGCAATTTATAGCCTTAGAAAACTCACTGAAGGACCAGCTATGAATGTGTTCTGACTCAGAAGAAATTGAGTTGCTGAGTCACTTCCATTGATAAGTCACTCCCTGGGAGAAAGAAGAGGCTGTCAACTTCCTGAGGTTCACAGCCTTGGACACCCTATGGGTAGTTCTGTGTCAAGGTCAACCTGACAGCAGTGGGGTGGGTTTGGAGTGGGGTTTTTCTGGGTGTTGTCTGGTTTGGCTGCAGTGGTTAAGCACCCAGTTGCTAACAGGAAGACTGGTGGTTCAAATCCACCAGCACCTGCTGGGGCAGGTGAAGATCACAGCCAAGGAAAACCTGAGAGTAGCTCCACTCTGTCACAAGGTGCAGCTCTGCCAGAAGTGAGGCCAGCACAAGGGAGCTGAACACTGACTGAAGAAAGCAGAGCACTTAATTCAGGAAGCAAGGAACAAAGAAAGAAAGTACACCCATCAGAAACAGCTCTACTTTCCTATCAGATAATCCTATTATTTACTGTCAGATATAATAATATCTATTATATTCTGACAATGTCTTTGGATCCCAAATGACTTTCCTAATATAAGAAAACTCAATGCATTCTTCCTTTACTGTCATGTTTTCATTTGTTACTGTATGACTCAGTATTTGCCATTTCAAGTTTAATGTTGAAAGCGGTGGGATGAGGTCAAGTGCACAGGGGAGAACTTGTCACAGCAGGCAGCAAAGTGTCCCTGAGGGAGAGAATGACCTTAGCCAACTGAGAAAGTCCTTAAGACACAGGACACAGCACTGAAAGGGCAGCGGCACACCCAGTGACAAGGGAGTACATTGAGGTGTGAAAGCATGAATCGGACAAATAGAAGACACGATGAAAGAGACGGGTTTGTATTCCTCAAACTAGAAACAAAGCAAAGAATCAAAGAAAAGGTTGCAGTTCAAACTTGTTTTATTGAAGAACATTGTGTCCCCTGAAACTGTATCAAAAGAAATGGCCCTTTTTATAAAAGAAAATCTACTGACTGCGAAAAAACATTTGGCAATACCATTTCAGACCAGGGTCTCACAAAATAAATTTACAGAATCCTACAGGGCTCCCACAAGAAAAAGACCGATAACCCAGTTAAAAAATGGGCAAAAGACACAGAAAAACTTTTCAGAGAAAGACATCCAGATGGCCAGCAGATGCATGAAGAAATGTTCAAGATCACTGGCAATAAGAGAGATGCAAATCAAAACCACAATGAGATATCATCTTACCCCAATAGCAGTGGCAAAGTTTAAACAGCAAGTAATAAATGCTGGAGAGAATGTGGTGAGATAGGAATTCTTATACACTATTGGTGGGACTGTAAAATGGTGCAACCACTCTGAAGGCAGTTGGTGTTTCCTAAAAAAAGCTGATTATAGACATTCCATATAACCAAGCTATTCCACAGCTAGGAATATACCCCAAGAAAATCAGAACTGAAACACAAACGGAGCTTTGTACGCCAATGTTCACAGCAGCTTTATTCACCATTGCAAAAACATGGAAACAGTCTAAATGTCCAACCACAACTGAATGGATTGAGAAATTGTGGTACATTCACAAAATGGAATACTATGCAATACTCAAGAGCATTTTTTAAAAAGACACATGACTTGAGAGAGACAGGAGAGCATTAGGCTGAGTGAACTAACTTCGCTCATAAGGACAAATACCACATAAGATCATTATTGTAAAAATAGCAGGATAATTAGTAAAATGTGTATGAGGATTGAAGGGGTAGAAGGTGGGAGAAGAGGAGTTAGGATGGACAGAGGGGAAACCACAAGGTCACACAGTTTGGTGAGTAGAGGGAAGAGGGGTGGAAGGTAAAGGAAATGAAAAAGATCTGGTGGTATCTAGAAAGACAGTATAATGGTGGACATAGTTCAACAGTGATTAATTTTATAAAACATAATGAATGGGAATGATTGTATGAAACACAATGTGAATGAAGGATAATATGAAACACAATGTCTATGAACTTTTTAGGCAAACCAATACAAAACATTTATTTTAAAAGTCAATAAACCATTATTATTATTTCCAAATTTTCTTTTAAATAAAGAAACTGCACTTTTTAAGACAAAACAATCACCTGCATTGCTTAAGTTAGCAGTCGTCACACAATACTGTTGCTGGGTGTGTTAAATTATTCCAATTCATGACAACCTCATGTGACAGAGCAAAGCTGTGTCTTGGCACTTTATTGGCCGGTCGTCTGTGTGGACATGAAATAAGAGGCAGGAGTTTGACAGAAATAGAGGACACTCTGCGATTAAAATCAAGAAAGCTGTGTGTCAATCTTTTAGCTTTTCACACACATATTCAAACTGTATGCTGAGCAAATAATCTGAGATACCAGATTGTATGACAAAAATGAGGCATCAGGATTCAAAGGAAAATCATTAATAGCTTTGAATTTGCAGTAACATAACGTTATTTGCTAAAAGAACAGAAGCTTTGAAGCATATAGTATGGGTTACACCTTGACATAAAAAAAGCGAGACTCCTCACAGCTGGACCACGATAAATGGAGAAAGTGTAGGTCAAGTTGTCAAGAATTTAATTTTACTTCATCTATAATCACTGTCTATGGAAGCAGCAGTCAAGAAATTAGTGCCAACATTGTAAGGACTACAACTGGTGTTGCAAAACAAAATGTGTATAAACTACTGAATGAAATGAACAATCATGATAAACAGTGAAGAGAGTGAGATTGTTAATAGCTTTAGCTTGATTGGTTCCACAATCAACACTCTTGGGACCAGTAGCCAGGAAAAAAAAGATTATATTGGGAAAGTCTGCTGTCAAGAGACCTGTCCAGAGTACTACAGAGCAATGATGTCAGTCTGGAGACTAAGGTGTCATGGTCTTCGTAATTACATGCTATACATCAAAAAGCTGGATAACGACTAGGGATGACAGAAGGAGAATTGACTTCCTTGAGCGGTGGTGCTGGAGAAGAGTACTGAATATACCACAGACTACTAGGAGAACAAACAAGTTTTGTCTTGGAGAGAGTGAAACTTGGCAGCTCCTTGGAGGCAATGATTTTGAAGCTCCGTCTGACAAACTCTGGGCATGTTGCAAGGTGGGACCAGTCCTTAGGGAGGGACATTATGTTTGGGAGGGTGAAGGAACAGCACAAGAGAGGAAGATTCTCGATGAGATGGATTGATTCAGTGACTGGGGTAATGGGGGTAGGTGTGTCAGAGACAATAAGGTTGGCGCTGGTTAAAGCAGAATTCAGAGCTGTGGTACATAGGGTTACTATGAGTCACAAGTGACTCAATGGCACATAACAACAATATATATCTGACTCTCTAGCAAGCTTTTAGGGGCAGTTAACAGCCCAGGAGGAGATAGCCCATTCTTCTCCCACAGAGCAGCTAGTGGATTTGAATCCCGTGCCTACGGGATTGTAGCACAACTTCTTACCACTAGGCCACCAGAGCTCTCTCCAATTTGGCCTATTAACTGTCACTCAACTCATAATAAATAAATAAAGTTGACGGGCCATGTAAAAAAGAAGGAAATCAAGTCATGTGTTATATTAGCTAAATCTACCGCAAAAGACCTTGTTAAAGTACTAAAAAATAAAAATGCTATTTTGAGCACTAAAGTTCAAGTGACCCAAGCCAAAGTTATTTGAATTGCCTTGTTTGCTTGTGAAAGTTGGACAATGAGAAAAAAGAAGGCAGAGAAGAGTTGATGCATTTAAATTGTGGCATTGGTGAAGAATACTAAATAGAGATCAAGTCAATCTGCCTTGGAAGTAGTATTCCAGAATGCTCTTCAGAAGTGAGGGTTGAGACTTCATCTCACATACTTGGTGCATGTTACTGGAAGGGGCCAGTCCCTGAGCAAGACATCATGTCTGGAAAAACAGAAGGTCATCAAAAAAGAGGAAGACCCTCAATGAGAGGGACTAACACTCACAGTGACTGCAACAATGGACTCAACATAGCAGCAACTGTGAGGAAGGACGGCACAGGCCCAGGCAGTGTTTGGTGCTGTGTGCAGAGACAGAACCAACCGGTACATCGGTATCTAATTACTATGGTCAGGCACACACTGCCACGTCCTCTCCCGAGAGCAGCTGGTGGCTTGGAGCTGACACCTTTCAGGTTAGTAACCAAACATGCAACCTTAGTGCTATCACACTCCTATCAACGCTGTGCTGTTGTTGTTGTCTGCCGCTGAGTAGGTCTGAACCACAGGTATCTAATGTGAACTGTCCCTTACGGAGTTCTGGCAGCATGGTCTGTAGGGAGTTAGGTGCACTGCTAGTCCATCATGCGCCACCCTGTAGGGATCCCCAGGCTGAAATCTCAACACAGCCAAATCAGCCGGTCTCTTCAGAGGGGATGCTAAGTGGGTTCAAACATCAATGTTAGCACGTGCAGCTAAGTACTGCACCACCAGAGCTCCTACTGCACTGAGAATGTTGTAGTAGTAGTGGTAGTTGTTGTTCAGTGCTGTCTAGTGGTTCCCACTCACCACAGCCCTGTGGGCAACATAAGGTTTGCCCAATTCTGCACCACTCCCACAATGGCTGCTCTGCTTGAATCCAATTGTTGCAGCCACTATGACAATCCATCTGAAAAATCTTCCTCTTTCTCACAGACCTTTTCCAAGCTAAGCATCACTTCAGTGACCGGCCCCTTCTGACATGTTCAAATACATGAGACAGTGTCTTATCTTTCTAACATCTCGATTCCAAGACAGATTTGTCTGTTCTTCTGCCAGTTCGTGGGATGTCAATATTCACTGCTAACACCATAATTCAAAAACATCAATTCATCTACCATATTCCTTAATTTCATGGTGCAGCTTTCAAGGCCTGGGTAAGGACCTGGCCGTATGCACCCTGATAACGGCTGTTAGGTACCGTGGTGCGGGTTCTGTCTCTGCAGTCTTCTTCACTGGAAGTGTGATATTCAAGAAATATCTGAATAACTAACTGCCGTCTATCTAGCACTGTGCCAGCAGTTGCTTTCAAACCAGTGCCCTCCACGAGGGCTGTGAAATTCATCCAGCACCTCACACCCTGCATCTTCCTGTTCAGTCACATGCATGCATCCAAGGACAACTCCCTACTATAAGTAAACAGAAGAATCAGAAACATTTTATTTATATGCACACACAGGATCTCAATGTAAAGCCTATTTGTCACCATTAAAAGTTTTTTTAATTAAAAAAATTATTTAATCATCTATTTCATTTACATTATATTTCATTGATGTATGTTGTGGGGGATTTTCCCCCTTTCACTTATCTGACTACCTCCTTGAAAGTGTGTAAGCCAGCTACTTCCTGCATCAATGTCCTGGTATCTCTCTTTTTTAAAAAAATGCTGTTAGTATCTCCCTTTTAGATAGCCAGTTGTTTATCTGCCCATCCCCATCAAATCAGTACTCTCAGGAAGCATGCCATGTTCTTTTACTGAAGAATCCTCTGTTCAATTTGTCAACTATGAGCATCTGTATCCACAAGCAAAATCCAGTCCAGAAATATCCATAAGGTTGTAGAAAGCAACCCTAGCTCACAGCATAGATAATTTTCTCTTCATCTGGTTGAGTTCTGGTCAACTCATCTCCAGCCATGTGTGTCCAGGCTCAAATGGGCATCAGCTGCAAGTTCAGGAGTCCGCATTTCTCCCTGAGATGCAGACTTGCCAGTCTCCGTTCTCAGCCTAGCCCCAACATGGGGCCAGGTCAACAAGCTGGGGGTCCTCATGACTCCCTACTCCTCAAGCCAATAAGCCTTGCCTGCTAATCCACACATCTGTACATGCTAGGTGGGCAGAGTGCTGAAGGCATACATCCAAGTTCAGCCTGTTTCTCCATTATTTTATTCCTTCAACTTCTGCAGGCCATCTCTATGAGTAAGCACACTCCAAGTCTTGAAAGTGCGCTCTCATGGGCACCAAGTTTACCCTGCCTCAGAAGTCAGCTTGTCCCAGTTGTGAAGAGTCAGTTTCTTCCTTTCGTTTATTCTTTTCCATTCTCTCCTTACCTGCTTGTCCTTCTTTCAAATGTGTCTCTCTTCTTGGACAGAATTCCAACATGGGTCCCTGAGTTCGTTCAAATGTAAATCTCCTCAGAGTACAGGGTGGGACTCAATCCTCCCCTTGGACCAAGCCCTAACATTCATTCTCTACCAGCTTCTTCTACAGGTTCTACTTTTACCAAGTTCGTCTCCTGGGCAAATCTTCCCTTTTAGTATTTCAAATCCAGTGCTGGCCAAAGATAAAATTACACACTGAAATATATATATATATATATATATATATATATATATATATATATATATATAGCACTTTTATATGGTGCTATAAAACATATGAGGTGTCAGGTGAAAATGTCAAATTTTAACCCAAAAGAGGAGCAAATAGTTAATAAAAACTTTTTATGACAACATTGTCATTAAGTAAATCCCAACTCATACCAAACCTACAGAACCATCTGCCCCACGGGGTTTCCACAGCTGTGATCTTCGAGAAAGCTGAGGGTCACACCTTGCTTCTCACCAGGGAGGGGGTGGGGCGGGGTTCAAAGCTTGGACCCTTCAGTTAGGGGTCAAGTTCTTAACCAATGCACCACCAGGGCCCCTTTTAACTCTACTGCTCATTCACTCACTGCCACTGAGTCAGTTCCTACCCACAGTGACCCTCCAGTGAGTTTGCCCAGGCATACTCCCACTAGTAAGACTCGGAGCCTTTGTGTCAGCAGTGCAACTCACTATGGACAACACCACTGGAGTCAGCTCTTCCTTACTGGTGCTGCTGGGGACCGTTCAGTGGGAACCAACTCACAGCTGAGTCTCCAGCAGGTTTCCAGGTTATAAATCACAGGGGACGACACTGCTCATCTTTTTCCCATGGAGTAGCTGGTGGATTCAACTACCTGCCTTGGTTGGCAGCACAACCCCTTATCATTGCTCGCCTCCCCCAAAGTCATCAACACAATAAAGAAGACTTCTCACAATTTTTTCCAATTTTTTAAGAACCTGATAGTTGTTCTTCTCAGAAGACACTGAAGTGAAATTAAGACATAGCTTAATTTCCCTTTTGTCTATGTCCATAGAAGCACATTCATAACAAGCATGTCACTCATCTGATTGATTAGAAAGAACAATTATATAATTAATCTATGGCCAAATGTCTGCAAATTTACATTTACTCAGAGGACTACCGTGTCATATCCCTTTTTCTCCTCTAATAACGTGTGCACAAACAAGAGAGAACCAGAAACTAAGCCACGAGTTACACATCCAAGCCATTATTACAATTCAGTGACAAAATGAATAAGCTAAAAGCTGGAGGCACATGATCTGAACCTCCAGGAAGCTCAAGACCCACACTAGGAACTCTGCTGCTCTCAATGATAAATGCCAACAGCTCTGATCTGACTCATTATCTTCAAAGGAAAGTTTGGATAGGAGATCAAACATGTGGCATTTCTTTATGAACACTTTTTTTAAATTCACATTTGCCTTCAATCTTTTAACCCAGTCAAGGAATGACAAAGTTAGAACACTGGATGGATGGCAAAAGAAAATGTACTTTTGATCTGTATGTGCTCATCAGGAGACAAACAGCTACTGTCAAAATACATAGGCAGCTAAGGTGGTCTAGCAGGTATGGAGGTGTACTACCAACTCAAAGGGAGGTGAAGTGAATCAACCAGCTGCTCCAAAGGAGAGATGCAAATCTCCTCTCATGCGATTTACAATCTCTAAAACTCTGCTGAAGGGCCAGCCATGAATAGGTTCCAACCCAATGGCAATGAACAAAAACAACTGTCAGAAAGTAAAGGAGTTCTAATCCTCACCACCAGGCCAATAAGCAACATCATATACAATGGAGTAAAGACTGAAGTTGTCAATGAGTTCTTCCTACTTGGATCCTTAATCAACACCCTTGGTACTAGCAGTTAAGAAATCAAAAGACGAGAGTCAGCGCCCAGAGCCATCAGGGGCTTTAAGCTCATTGTCCACTGCTGTGGTGTGGACAGCTGAAACCCAGGTCCCGACAGGCACCTGGGGG
>NW_006399851.1:65476-66121 GCF_000299155.1 Elephantulus edwardii
AAAAAAAAAAGAAATCAAAAGACATGTTGCACTGGGAAAATCTTGTGTCCAGGATATCTCCAGAGAACTAAAGAGCTACAAAGTCAGTTTAAAGACTAAGGTGTGCCTTATCCAAGCTATGGTTTTCTCAATTGCTTGCTATACATCTGAAAGCTGACAATGAATAGGGAAGGACAGAAGAATCACAGGCTTATGAGTTGTAGTGTTGGAGAAGAACACTGAATATCCTATGGACTACCAAGAGAACAAATAGGTCTGTCGTAGAGAAAGTGAAACCTGGGTGTTCCATGGAGGCAAGAACGATGAAACTATCTCACTTACTTTGGGAATGTTGTTAGGAGGGGGGCCAGTACTAGGAGAATGATACTGGGCTTGGAAAGGTGAAGGGTCAGCATAATAGAGGAAGGCCCTCAACAAGATGGCATGGCACAGTGACTGTAACAAGGGAGACAAAGTGTGTTGAACATGGTGAAGATGGCAAAGGACAGGGCAGGTCTCAGGTCCATTGTTTATACGATCACTATGGGTCCAGTCAACTCAATGGCCCTTGTTGTTGTTGTTGTTGTTATGTGCAGTCGAGTCGTTTCCGACTCATAGCGACCCTACGCACAACAGCCCTAAACCCTGCTCTATCCTGCGCCAACC
>NW_006399851.1:68121-95147 GCF_000299155.1 Elephantulus edwardii
AGTAATTGGTGGTCTGTTCCACAATCAGCCCCCGGCCTAGTTTTCACAGCTGATATTGAGCTTCTCCAGCGGTTCCTTCCACAGATGTAGTCAATCTGATTCCTATGCATACCATCAGGTGAAGTCCATGTGTATAACCTGCGTTTGTGTCTCTTATAAAATGTATTTGCAATGAATAAGTCATTAAATTAGTCCTGATGGTGTAATGCATAACCCATTGGGCTGCTAACCAAAAGATCAGTGGTTCAAATACATGTTGATCCACATGAGAAAAATGAGCAGTCTCCTCTCATAAAGATCTACAGCCTTGGAAACCTGATGAAGGGTCACCATGAGTCAGAACCAACTCGACAGCAGTGCCATTTTCTGTTTGTTTGATTAAGCAATGACCGCAGTGATGCTGGGCTTGTTACTAAGAATTACGCTGCCATCTTTCACATTGATACAGAAAAGAAAATACTCTCAAAGGAGCCAACATAGCTGAATTAAAAGCATGAGTATTCACAATGACAGTTTACACATCCTACTTTGCTATCAATTAGATAAGAAATAAAAACAAACAACCAACTTTCCCTCAAAGAATAAATAAAATGTATTCATAGACAGCTCAGCACTGAACACTTAACCCAATCTTGATCCCATTGCTGGTACCTTATCTATGTTTTACCACCAACAGATGTTATTGTTGTTGCTGTTAGGTGCCACTGAGTATGATTCATACAGACCTTCTGAACAGACCTGAACTCTGTTCTATCTTGTGCCCTAGGCTTCCAAAAGTGGGGTGCAAGATTTGATTTGTCAGCATCTGCATATTCATTTCATTATGGGTGTTCATAGCTTGGTGAGCAAATGACAAACATTTTCCTCTTTCTAAATTATCTCTACCATATTCTTGACCAAAGCAAAACAAAACAAAAATCCAAATTCACAGCACCCAGATTCTGACTCAGAGTGACCCTTTCTCAGGGTTCCCAGGCTGCAGTCTTCCCAGGAGGAGCATGCCCGTCTCTCTCTCTCTCCTGCAGATTCCAACCACAGCCCTTCCGGTCAGCAGCCTGGCATAGAATCAATGCACCACGTGAGCTCCTGGCAGTTTCTGTATGCTTTCAACCAAACAGTACTTCTACTTCATAGGAAGGACTGTGAGCCCTTCAGGAGTGTGACCTACATAATAACCTGTGTGATAGTACTCGCTCAGAATACCTGTACTCCCTGTTTTTCCACTTACCAGCACAGAATACTCCTATATTTCCCAGGCTTACAGAGCAATAGAATACAGCACTTGCATAGGACCTCACCGCATTCCTGAGAAGAAAATGACTGCACAAACACAGGGCATTATTATAAAGCTGAGGTGAAACCCAAACTGACAATCTAAATTGCTGACAGACCTGGGTGCTGTTAACAGTGTCCAGGGGCTAACTACAGGCCAGCTCACCGGGGTGAAAGGGGAAGACTACAACCATAATGAAACGCTGCTGGATCAAATAACTGGGAGCTCTGCACAAGCTTCAACTAAAACAGTATGCTCACGTCAAGTACTGGCTCAAACAGAATCCTTCATTCCCACAGTTTAGTTTTGGGGGTTTTTTTCTCAATATCGCTATAGCTCTTTGACAAATCTTTGAGACAAACTGACCAAAGCCAAGAACAGATGCATCCATTTTAACTCTCAGCAACCCCACACACAGAGCAGCCCCACTCACAGGTCTCCTAAGGTCGTAAAGCTGTCTTTGGAGGCTGACTGTCATACCTTTCTTCTTCAGAGCCCCTGGTGGATTTGAACCACTAACATGTGGCTAGCAGTGAACAACATCTACAATGCCACCATAGCTCTTCTTTGAGAGGCAAAGAGTACTATTATTTTAAACCAGAGTGAAGTAAAAAAAAAAAAAGAAAGAAAGAAAGAATTAGCCAGTCAAGTCCATTTTCTGGATTTCTCTTCCCTCAACTTAGAAAGTGTGTTTTCTTGAAATTTTTTAAATCAGGAAACTACAAGAACTGAGGGCTTTACGTTCCACTGAGATGCCAAAGACCACTCTTGGAAACCACACTGTGATGTCGCAGGCCCTGTTCTGGTGAGGGTGGCAGGAATCCCTGCAAGGGTACTTGGATCACCTCAGTGCACTCTAATGCCTTTTACTCTTGTCAGGTGCCAACAAGTCGTCTCTAACTCGAGTGACCCCACATACAAATGAATGGGCCCTTGCCCTGTACTGTGCTGTCCTCACATTCAAGCCTTCCTTGGAAAACAGGGGGAAGCAGTACTATTTGCACAAACTGTGGAGAAACAGGAAAAACTGGTTGCAGTTGGCTTCATGTAGGAACATGTTGAAAACACACTCAGGAGTACTACACTGAGTTCCCAGGCCAGGCCTGAGCCCACAGTCTTCCCTGTGGACAGCAGACATCAAAGAAAGAGTCATGGGCTGCAATCCAGGCTTTTCTCAGGCGAAAATTTATCCACATGGTCAGATGAGGCAGGTGCTGTTCACTCCTCTGACCAGCCAGAAGGGCCAGTGATATGCTTGATGTAAACAATGTTTACATTGAACTGCTTTGATTCTGCAAGTTAAACAGTTTAAAAACAAGGAATCGTGTAACAGGTTGAGGAATTAAATCCAGGAACTACGTGTCTGCACAAACAGTGTGGGGCCGAATGATACCTAATCCTTCTTTGTGATATTTATTTTAAAATGACAATTCCTTTATTAAAGTAATTGGTGTTTCAGTGGTAAGGAGCTGTGCTGTCAACCAAAAGGCACAAGGTTTGAATCTACCAGCTGCTCCAGGGGAGAATGACAGGCATTCTCTTGTGCCATTTACAGCCTCTGAAAGGCTGCTGGAGGCTCACCTGAGTCTGTTCACTTGTGGTGGTGTGCTCAACAACAGTCCCAAAAGCAACCCAAGGCCAGTGTGCTCGAGTCCATTCCCACTCACTGTGATCCTCTGTCGTGTTGCTGAGGCTGTACATTTCTACAGGCAGAAACTGCCCGTCTTTCTCCTGCTGGTAGCTGTGGATTCAAACCACATTACCTTTCGGTTAGCAGTCCAACTCCTATCACACTACATCTGCTGCATTTCAAGCGCAATCCTGTCTTTCACTGCCACTCAGTCAGAAACGACTCGTAGCTGACCCTCCAGGGGTTTTCCTGACTCTTTTAATCACAGGGAGAGAGACTGCCCACTTTTCTCCCTGAGAACGAGTGGCTGAGGGAGTCAAACCACCAGTGAGGTGACCTCTGGGTTAGCGGCACAACACCCCACAGACCATGGATTTTAGAATGCAGGAAGAACGAGATGTCAGAACTGGCATTTCAGCCATGTTATGAAGGAGGATGGCACAGATCAGGACACACACTTGAGATATCCTAAATGCAAAAAACCAAATTGACCTCCACGAGACCATTCTGACTCGTGGTGATGGGACATTGAGTTCCCAAGGTGGGCCTCGGAACAGGAGGGGACTGACTGCCCATCTTCTCCCGTGAGGCCGCTGGTGAACCTGAACGGCCTTTGGGTAGCAGCCTGACACACTCCAGATGAGGCCTCCGGTTCAGGTCAATCAAGGGAAGGTGGGTGATCATGGAGCTGGCACCAGACAAGCTGCTGCTGTGTCCCCACATCACAAGGCAGTCACAGTCCTGGGTTTCTTCTCCTCATCTTTCTAACCCTGACCTCATGGGGAATGTGAAAGTTCTCTACAGCAATAAAGCGTTATGCAAAGGTATTATTAGACACACCAGTAATTTAAAGGCTTCTAAGAGATCGCTTTACAAACTGCGCAACGCGAGGGAAAATTCCACTGAGAGGCAGTGCAGGTACTTCACTTAAATACACTCTATAGTTTAAGCTTAATTTAAGCTACTCTGTAAAGAGCAGGAAAATGTGCCAATCTTTAACCTGTGGAAAAGTCTAAACTCTGTGAAATTATCATCTGTAAATTTATCAACCAACAGAAATACAAAAACAAGCTTCAAATCCCTGCTCTACATTTTGCGTGAAACTTTGTTTTTTAATAATGCATACACACAATCTGAACACAAACAAATTGGAGTTTGTGAGTTCGGTTCCAGGCCACGCTAATAAACACGTGACAACTGTCTGTTTCTCAGTGTGTAGAAAAGTTACACCAACACTAGACCACGGTCTGTTAAATGTGCAATAAAGGCATGACAGGGAAAGTTTGCAGTGTTGCATCATTCACCCAAGTGAGACACAGAGACACGAAATGAGCATATGCTGTTGGAAAAGTGACACCAACAGACTTGTTCAATGCCACAAAGCTTCAATTTGTTAAAAAAGAAAAATCGTGTGCAAAATGGAATAAAAGTATATGCCTACACAAGTCAAACAATAAGCAGCCCTACTGCCACTGGGTCAATTAGGAGTCACAGAAACTCTACAGGGGAGAAGAGAACTACTTCAGAGAGTGTCCACAGCTGGTGGGGGCTGTGCTGCTAAGCTACAGGCTCTATGTCTGGGCTGTGTGAATCCACCAGCTGCTCAGCAGGAGAAAGCTGGGCAGGGTCCTCATTAAGATTACAGCATTATAAACCCAGCCACTGGTGTGTAGTGTCAAGTCAGCTGCCCCGCCAGCAGATTTTTAGAGGCAGTAAACACTGTGACCCTGATGAGTCAAAAGTGATAATGGTTACCCATGGTGGACAGTGTTGGGTGGCGCTCCCCGATTAAAACAAGCTTAGGAGCAGGAATGGTTCCCACTTCTGAAATAACTTGCCACAGGAAATTCTATGAACTTGGAAAGAGGATGAAAGTTATACAAGCGTTCAGGTCTTTTGTTCATAGGGTCACTATGGGTCATCTACAACTCGACGGCACTTAACAACAAATTGTATAGAAGGAGATTAAACTGTGGAGTAGGTGGTGGATTTGAACCACCTTTCTTTGGGCTGGCAACACAATTCCTTACCACTAAGTCACTAAAGGTCTCTAGAAACCCAACAGAGGGTCACTGTTGAGTTGGAAACAACTTGGTGGCATTGAGGCTGAATCTCTGAGTTTGAATATTTATGGGAGCTGCCTACTACATTTTCTTCTCAAGAAAGCAGCCGGAAGATTCCAACTGCTTGACTTTTCAATATTTGAGCTGTTATACCAGCACAGTATCTTTCAATAAGGAGAAACCTTAAAAAAAATAACAGTAATATCACTCCTCACTCCTTCATGTTAGGTTCCTTTCCTCAAGACACCACTATTAGTAGTTGAATTGTAGTCTGTCAGACACTGAATTGTAATTAAAAAGGCCAGTCAGCTTGCTAGGTCATGATTCTATTATGTAATTGTCCCAACACAACCTTGGTGGTGTAGTCCATAGGGCATTGTACTGCCATCCCAAAGACCTTCCATCTCTGATGGTTCTAATCCACTAGCAGCTCAAAGGAGATAAAGATGAGCAATTTCCCCCCGCCCCCCATACAATTCACAGCCCCACAAGCCCAGGGTCAGCAGTAAATCAGTTCCAATTCCACTGCAATGAGTTTGTGTTTGAGATTTTTCCGTTACTAAAGGGAGCTCTGGTGGCCTAAGTGGCAACGAGTTGTACTGGCAACCCAAAGGTATACACGGTTCGAATCCACCAGCTGCTTTGCAGAAGAAAGATGGGCAATCTCCTCCCATGCAATTAACCTAGTCTAAAAACCTACTGGAACAGGTCAGTTCTGATTTGACAGTACAAGAAGACAACAAGGCAGCTTCAGCGTGTGAGCTGAGATGTGCCTGGTCAGTCAGTTATAAAAACAAGAGGGTGGGATGCACCACCCTTACTCAGGTCCTAGCCCTGATAGAGCATGGGTAAGTCCTCTGGGCAGGGGTCTGTATTGCCTTTATTCTTACAAGAGAGGAGAACAGCAAGCAGAGAGAGCGGGTCCTCAGAACCACTAAGAGAGAAGAGCCAGGGAGAGAAAGGCACCTTTGGATCCAGCTGCTATGCTGGGAATCTCCCAGAACCAAGATACACAGAGATAGAAAGGCTTCTCCAGGCACTGATGCCCTGAACTTCAACTTCTAGCTTCCTAAATTGTGAGCAAAGGAATTTCTAGTTGTTAAATCCATCTTTGAGGAGTATCTCTGTTACAACAGCACTAGATAACTAGGAGGGAACTCTGGTGGCTGGTGGTAAGGCGTTGCACTGCCAACACAGAGACAAGTGGTTCAAATCCAACTGCTCCTCCCCTGCCATTTCAACTTGATGGCACATAACAACAATAGAAGATAACTAAGACACAGCTCTTACAGAGTTTATATCATAGGTACCCCTTAGCCCTTTAAGCCACCCTGCTCACTCATTCAAAATGCATCAAACAATGACAGACAGCCCTATTAGACAATTAAAGCCAGGAAGTACACCTCCTAGACACCTACCAAACAAAATCAAAAGGTAGTGTGTTTGCCCAGGGATAAGACAGAGAAAACAGGATGGATGGATGGATGGATGGATGGAGATGGCAAATACAGGGAGGGAGTGTGAAGTATGCTGTCCCATTGCTAGGAAAGCAATCTATGGCACTGTGTATGAATTACTGAATGGAAAGTCAATTTGCTCTGTAAACTTCCACTTAAATCACAATTAAAAGTTAAATAGGATAATGTCATGCAAACGAAACTTGAGTTTATTATTCTCTTTCATGTCCTTGGTTTCTCCAGCAATCTGGTTGGCTAGTTCAACTTATGAAGGAAAGACGGTATAAGCGTCTGGCATGGGTTTCCTCTGCTTTTGTATACGTCTGGTTCTCCTGAAAGGGAGCTGGCTCCAAGTTAAGGGTAAGTGGGCCAACTGGCGATCAGCAAGCCCACAAGAAGTTGAATGTGATAGGAAAGGAGGGGGCAGGCCAGCTAAACTAAAGATGGCTGAGTTCTAAGGGTAAAATTACCCCTCCAATCCACTAGTCCCCAGTGGCTTATGTCCAAGACTAAATTATCACACAGGCTCTTCTCTGCTCTCCACTTTCACGCCCTGTGTCCTCCTCAGACAAAAGATCACCCGCTCTTATTGACTGAAAAGATGTTCTGTCATTCCATCCAAAAGGCAGCATCCGATCACATCAGAGCTCCCCTGTTGGACAGGAAGAAAGCAGCCGCACTAAAGCAACTTCTAATGAGCGTCTTCAGTTAATGACCACAATGGCCACATCACAGTCACCACGAGCTGCCACTTCCAAACTGGAGTGAGCACCAACCTCTGATGGTCACGGCCAAGTGTTCTCTTTACTGCTCTGATTTATCCTACTCTTCTATCATCACCTTAAGCCTACCTAGTACTTTTCCATTCTCTGGGAATTCCTCAAAACCTCTGGTGCACTGACAGCACCATTTCCCCTGTAGCCCTATTTCATTTATATAAACTTCACACACAGAACTCACTGCGCTCATGCAGACATGCATTCTCTGCTCTGGAAAATTCTAGGTACAGTATCTGGCTTCTTGCAAAAAAGCACACACATTCTAGTAAAAGGGTAAAGTTCTCTCAGCCAGAAACTAACTCCCACACTGAGTCACTTCCAGAGAAGGTGGCTGTGGGGTGCTCAGATCAGCCCTGTGTTTCTCTGTAATGTCTGATTAATACCGAGGCATTCATTTAACACATCTAAGATGCTAGGAAAAGTCAATGGTTAGTGCTAGAGAGGAGGACTCTCAAGGAGAAGGGCTGACACATAAAAACAAAGACAAACTTGAACTTGGCAGAGACCATGAGGACCAGGCAGGACCGGACAGGGTCGCATCTGTTGCTTACAGGGTTGCTGTGAGTCACTGTTGACTCGACGGCATTTAACAACAAAGTATTATGAAGCAAAAATGTCACTATGAGGAGTAAGGTGTCCCTGACCTACTCTATGGTGTTTTCAATTGCCTTATATACATGTGAAAGCTGGACAGTGAATAATGAAGGTTAAACAAGAAATGATGCCATTTAACTATGGTACTGACAGTGAATAGCAGCTATCCCAGGGACTGCTGAAACAAACAAATCTATCCTGGAGGAAGGTAGTCAGAGTGTTCCTCCAAAGTAAGGATGGTGAGACATCACCTATAAACATCGGCCATGGTATCAGGAAGGGCCAGTCCTGGGGCAGGACCTTACCATAACAGAGTGAAGAACCAGTGACAACGAGAAGACTCACAGAGAAATGACTGACATAGTGACTGCAAGGATAGGCTCGAGCAGGACCCTGCAGGTGGTACAGGACCAGGCAATGCTTCATTCTGATGTCCTTAAGGTCACTCTTGCAGAAACTGGTAGACACCCTGGTGGTGTGGTCAGTTAAGCTTTGGGCTGCAGTCAGTGGGTCAAATGCAATAGCCACTCCACAAGATAAAGAATGAAGCCGTTTGCAGTCCTAAAGATTATAGCCTTGGCCATCAGAGGGGGCAGTTCTTTGTCCTACAGGGTCACATAATGAGTCAGAATCATCACAACAGCAATGTGTGTATCAACTGGCAAAACAATAAATGAATGGAAACCCAAGCTCTTTACAGACTTACTGTAAAATCTCAATTTTTATTTTTTTTAAAGAAAAAGAAAGACTACCCTAGAACAATTTCATGCACACACATTTTCCCTTAAGCCCTTTTATGCAGGTAAGACACCATCTGTAAGTGTAGCCATACACAAGCATTAACATGTACTTATTTGCAAAGATACACTTATATTTTTTAAAGATATTTCCTCCTTTAGCTTGTATGTATCAAGTATTCTGCCAAAGTATACCAAGTTGTTAGAAAAGGAAACATAGGTTCTGCCTTTGTTATTCACAAATGATTAATAAGTAATCACAAAAGAGACATTCTTAAATTGTTCAAAGTGCCTCTGAAAGGTTCTTCTGATTACTGCATAATTGGGTCAAAGTAAGAATTAAAAGGCTGTAAATCTTAACAGGAGCACTCTGCCTCATTTTTCTTCCTCCTGGCATGGCTGGTGGATTTGATCTGCTCACCTTTCAGTGGGTAGACCAACTGAATGCCTTATTCTATAAGGGCTTCTCAAAATAATAAACCCACCGCCATGGAGTCAATTCAGCCTTATACTGACCTTCTATGAGGTTTTCAAGACTGTAATACTTTCCTGGAGAGTCCACCTTTGTCCTGTGGAACAGTTAATCGATTTAAACTGATGCCTTTTGAACACGTAATGCACTATGCCACCAGAATTCCTTCCTAGAACAGTAAAAAGCACCATTTCTTAAACAGGCATCATTTAGTACCTAGGATCCCTGACATCTTCATGATGGCAAAGAAGAGATATAGAAGAAGGATTGATGCTTTTGAGTTGTGGTGCTGGAGAAGAGTGTTGAACATACTGTGGACTGCCAGAAGAACAAATAGGTCTGTCCCCAAGAGGGTGAAACCAAGCTGCTTCCTGGAGGCAAGGATTTTTTATTTTAATAGTTAACGAAGAATTTTAGGTTTCTTTGGTGTGGGTTTTGTTTTGTTTTGTTTTTTGAGGCAAGGATTTTTAAGCTCTCTGTCTCACATACTTTGGGCATGTGGCCAGGAGGGACCAGTCCTTGGAGAAGGACATCATGCTTGAAAGGGTGGAGGGACATGTCACATAGGAGAGGAAGAACCAGGGTAAAATGGATTGACTCAGTGAATGAAAAAATGGAGTTAGGTCTGTCAAAGATGAGGAGATTGGCTCAAGATAGGGCAGGGTTAAGAGCTAATGTCCATAGGGTTGCTATGAGTCACAGGTGACTCGATGACACATAACAACATGATGGGCCCTCAGCGAGCTAGCGGTCTAGTGGTAAGAAGCTGCCTTGCAATCCTAAAGGCATGTGATTCGAATCTACAAGATGTTCCATGAAAGGATGAGCACACTCCTCCTGTTCTATTTACTGCCTCTGAAAACCCACTGATGGGTAAGCTATGAGTTAATTCCAACTCAATGGCATAGAACAACAACAAAATGATGAGTCAAGTACTAAACTACACTAGCTATAGTATATGATCTCGCTTTAATCCTCAAAACAGGCCTTTTAAAATTATCCTAATGATTCACAAGTACTTGCTCTGCATTAGAGAGCTGGACAATAACCAAAGAAGACAGAAGAATTAATGCCATTGAGTTGTGACACTGGAGAAGAGTATTGAACATACCATAGACCACCAAGAGAACAAACAGGTTATCCTGGAGAGGGTACAATCACGCAGCTGCTTGGAGGCAAGGATTTTGAAGCTTTGTATCTCATACTTTGGGAGTGCTGTTAGAAGTGACCAGTTTCTGAAGAAGGACATCATGCTTGTAAGGGTGGAGACAGAACAGGAGAGGAAGACCCCAGATGAGATGGATTGACACAGTAATTGGATTAAATGAGTGGGTGTATTGGAGCCAGTGAGACTGGCTCAGGATACAGCTAAGATTCAGAGATACTGTACACAGGACTGCTATGAGTCACAGGGCCCGGATTGTACATAGCAACAACAATGCTACAAAAAAATTAAACCAAGGTGTTCTCTCGGTTACTAAGAATCTAAATGGATCTGAAAAGTGATACTATTCTTTCTTCATAAATTAATCAAATAGTATCTAAATGTAGTAATCAAATGCCTCATCCTCCCCCCACCCACACACCCCCAATTGCAAAATGCTCACCTGCAGACCAGCAGTTATCAGAGACTATCCCCAATGGGCCAGCAACGGCCAGACAGTCAAAGCCACACAACAGCACAAGCCAGAGCTGACACTCAGACATGACACACAAGTGTGTCTCGGACACCTTTCACAACTATCCCAACTTTTTAAATAGTTCAGAAAAGACTCTAATATTAAAATTTCATTGGAAATATTTTTTGAGGGGTTTTTTGTTTTGTTTTCTTTTTGGAGATTTTTGTTTGTTTAGTTTTGTTTTTTACATGTCCTTGCTATTCCCACCACAGTACCATAAAAACCATGACACCTCAAGAGCAGGGAGCACCCCCAGAACCAGACTTTGATTTCTCCACTAAAGCAACTAGAACTCCTCAAGTATATCTGACCCCCAGAGGCGTTGGGGGCTGCCGTGCATTCACTTCACCTGCCAAGAGAACATGATGCCTCCTAGAAGTGACAGCTGGCCCCACCTGGATGATGGGCACCTGAGGGACTCAAGGGCACCCCACAGCCGTCACGTGCACAAAGAAGCTGCAGGCCGGTCCCAAGGCCACATGTCCCTGAAAAGCTCCTGGGTTTTCCAAGCAGGGGGCCATTTAGACTGTGCCCCAGTCCCCAGGGTCTCAGTCCTGGGGCGAGCATGTCATCCCACCAAAAGCAGTGCAGGTGCCACAAGGGCCAGGATCGTTGTTGTCAAGTTTATATTAACTTACAATGACCAGTTTCCTATGTGCTGTAGGCCATGTGTGTTATATGTATGTATGCACTATGCAGTTTTGTTATCTAGTTTCTAAGATTCTAAATCTTTAGGGGAAGAGACAGCTCATCTTTTCTCCTGAAGAGTACTTGAAGGATTCGAACCACTAACCTTACAGTTAGCAGCATTATGTACTAAGTCATCAGGGCTTTACAGGATCACAGTCAGATAGAATTTTATTTTCTTTTTTAGAATAATCTTTCACATTAAAACTAATCTATAAAACTGTTTCGAGCAATAAGAACCTGGTGGCAGTAATCAGCAAAGTCAACTAAGAGAAGAACACAACATCTTTAAAACACAGCTTTTACTTTATTTTTTTAATTGTGATTCAAAAGTTTACAAGATCCTGGTTTTTTATCCGCTCCTTCATACTTGTTTTGTTTTCCTTTCCCTCTTCTCTCTCATTCAGAGCACAGTGTTTGTTCTGTTCCAGATGGTTAATTACAATACATCAAAAATGTCTGATCGTCCCTTCATTTCAAACTGACCTTTCCTTCACCTATTCCAATACAGAGTTCATTATTTATCCTCTTTTCCTGTTCTTACCAACATCCCCTACACCCTGATAATCATTCTACTTTTTTAATAGTGATCTTAAACAGTGTTTGTCCTTTTAAGAACCATGCTGTTACTTTAAAAGCAAAAATGAGCTCACCACCAAGCCCAGGACTAGTGACGGGGCTGCTCTGGGGCCTCTCTGGGGCTGAGTGTGGGGCTGGGGCAAGGAAAGCACAAGATGCCCCCATATCACTGCATGCCAGGAAGTGAGAATGTGCTCAGAAATTGCCAAAGACGCAACAAGAACAGAGAGGGGGTCCACTCGGAGGGGCACATTTCAAATCAGGGAGAAGTGGACCAACAATGACAATGAATCCTAGTACTCAATGAAGTAGATGTTCATGATGTAAATAAAGAAAGAAGTAAATGGACTGGAAGAAAAAACTCTTATGTCAATACAGACAGAGGGAATGACAGATAACAAAACTAATAAGTACAGAAGTGAAAGCATTATGGTTCAATAGCCTCAGCAGTTGTTGTTAGGTACTGTTGAGGTCGATTCAATTCATAGTGACCCCAGGAAGAACAGAAAACTGTCCGGTCCTGTGCCATCCTCCTGACCTCTACCACCCTTAGCATCACCACCACCCCCACACCCTCGGCATCCTCGCCACCCTCGCCATCTCAGCCACCCTCGCCATCTCAGCCACCCTCACCATCTCCACCACCCTTGCCATCTCTGCCACCTCAGCACCCCCACCACTCTCAGCATCCCCACCACCCTCAGCATCCTCACCACTCTTGTCTCCGCCATCCTCGCCATCCCCGCCACCCTCAGCATCCTCACCACTCTTGCCATCTCCACCACCCTCAGTCCCTGGCCCCCTCAGCATCCCCACCATTCTCAGCATCCCCGCTGCCCTCACAATGTCTGCTGTGCGTAAACTCACAGCTGTTGTTACTATGTCAATTCATCTTGTTTAAGGTCTGAAGAGTAGCTCCCTACAAACTAACCAAAACAATAACTGGCTGGTCAGCAAGGAACCATGGCAGACACCACGGTCTGGAAAAGACCAAAGTTCACATCCCCAATATTAATACCACACAGCAGTATCTCACACCCTCAGATGTGGTACACTGGAAAGGACAACCTGCTGGTATTCCTGTTTTTCCAGTCAGGAAGAAAACGCAGACAGACTTAAACTGAATATGGGTATTAAAAAATAATTAATCTTACTCTTCAAAAATGTCAAGATAAGTCTAAAAGTAGTTCTAAATTAAGGGAGACAGAAAAAGTCTGACAATTACTATATTTTATGCAAATAAAACGCAAGCACAAACAGCACATGCATGTACTGTATATAATGTACATGTATAGCACACAGGAACTAACACGAGGGGTTGTGTGGTTTGTAAAACTACATGCAACATACAAGTAATTTGCATAAGAATATGGTCAATGTGCTTAATTTTACTGTTTATGAATACAAATATTCTTCTTGGAAAATCCCACTGAAATATTTGAAAGTGGCACAATTCTCCAATTTATTAAAAAATTGTTTAGAGAAAAAAATCTGTGTCAACACTACCTAAGAGGTATTCTAAAAACTGTCTAACCTTATCAAGTTAATTTTTACTTTATAAGAAATACAGACTGGAAGAGAGCAATGGTGGCCTAGTGGCAAGAAGTTGCACCGCAATCCTGAAGCCACATGGCTGTAAGCAACCAGAAGCTCCACTGGAGAAGAAGGGGCAATCTCTTCCTGTACAAGTCAGATCCTATTTAACAGTACACAAGAAAAGAAGAAAGAAAGAAAGAAAAAGAAAGATGGACTCAATGTTTTTCTTTATATGAAACATAAGTGATAGGGAAACAAATTTTAAAACACAGGAAAATAATCAGAGAAATGCAAAGTCATTTTATGTGACAATTGCCTTTGTCTCTTTAAAAAGTAAGTGTCAAATTAAAAAAAAAAAAACAACCCAAGAACTTCAGAGATCGTTCTAGATTAAGAGAGAACAAAATGCAAAGCATGAACTTTATTGGGATAATGATGGTTTGTTGTTTTATGCTGGGTTGGTTTTTTAAAAAAAAAAAATATTCTTAGAACAGATGGGGCAATTTGAATCTACTCTAAATACTGTTGTTGTTAGGTGGCACAGAGTGGGTTCCAATTCAGACTGATCCTAACCAGACATAGTAACAGAACACAATGCTTCCTTGGTAGAGGTTAGAAAATTACCACTCATCTTCTTGTGTAAGAAAATTGAATTGATTCCTGAGAACTCAATTCGTTCATCAACAAACTCCCTGACTTTTAATTTAAAAGCTAAATTTATTTAACCTTTAGAATCAAAGTTCAGGAAGAGATGAGCTAAGGGTCAACTGAAGTCTACAAAGAGAAAGCTCAGGTTCCTGAGTGGGAACAAGAGCTTCAACATGTCACAGGTGTCTAGTCCCTCTGGATTGTCCCTGAAAGCAAATGCCATTGCTCTGCACTAACAGATCTATCTACATGGTCTTTTTCTTCCTCCTCCAGTCACCAAGGAACTCTGGTGGTATAGTGGTTAAACATGTGATCACTGAATGCAGAAAGGTTAACAGTTCAAATCCACCAGCCCCTGTGAAAGATGACACAATCTGCTTCCATAAAAAGCATAACCTTGGGAACCCCTACGGGCCTGTCCTGCTCTGTCCCGTGGGGTCCACTGCAAGGTACAATCAACTTTAAAGTCGGAGTCTGGTTTCAGTCACCCTGAAAAGGGCCGGAATTTTGACTGCAGGATTTTCACTTTCAGTAAGAAGGTAATGTGTAGACAAATCAATAGTGCTGCTGTTATCGAAACTACCACTTATTTTACACATACAAAAACATAAGGCTCACAGAATGCATAATTTATGATCATGAGTACATACAGATTTAGCCCTGAAAATACCAGGTTCCTGGCCAATGTCTAATGACCTAAAAGAAAGGGCTCCATATTTACCAAGCTGGGGACTTCTCATCTGCTCTCTTACTTACTTTTCGCAACCATCCTTACAGGAAAGTTTGTGGATGAGCGATGGATCCAGACCACCAAATTTCTAATCCCAAACCACCAAATTTCTAATCCCACCTCTACCAGCTTACAGTGTGATCATGGGGAAGGGCTTGGCATCATCTGTCCTGGGTTTTTGGTAAGTTTTTCCTTATTGTTGTTGGTTTTGAATCTGTAACAAGAGTACCATCAATTTTGTAGATTTGTTGCAAGAACTAAAATGAGTCAATGAATATCGAGAGAGTGTCAAGCAACATCAGTGTACAGGCAACGCTACTAAATTGTTGCTAATTACCAGTTTGGGCTCCACTTGCTGAAGAAAAAAGCTCCTCTTGTGACACAGACGTTAAAGCCCCTGGCTGCTAACAGAAAGGTCAGTGGTTTGAAGCCACGAGCCACTCTGTTGGAGAAATATAAAGCAGTTGGCTTCCATAAAGACTTCAGCCTTGGAAACCCCAGTGGGTAGCTCTGCTCTCCATCCTACAAGATCACTGTCAGTTGAAATCAACTCTACAGCTATGTGTTTAGAGGGCTGACTTAGAAAACAACAACAAAAAGATTCACATAATTTGCCATTCTGTTTCTGAGGCTTGGCTCTATAGGCGGGAAAATGTCCATCTTTCTCCCTTAGAGGAGTCAGTGGATTTGAATAGCCGACATTTTGGTCAGCAACATGATACATAGCATATTACGTCCACAGCCATAATAACTAACAGGCGGGCAGTGGGAAAGCATGAACTCCTGTCTGTGTGAAAGCAGAGAGCCTGTTCACCCTCATCACCCTCTCTCTCTCCTTCCTCAAGCCAAATTCTCTCTCCTATCTACCAATGTTTTCCCGTGAGCTTCCTTGGTGAAGAAGGACAGTGGCCAAAGACATAAAATTCTGAGTCACAGTTTCTTTCATGTAACAACTGAGTAGCCCCAAAGATACATTTATGTTTTTTACAATACAGCTGAAGTGGTTCCGCTGCTAACTGAAAGGTCAGCTCTTCAAGCCCACTAGCCACTCTAGAGGAGGCAGTCGGCCCCCTTACAAACTACTGCTTTGGAAACCCTGTGCAGCAAATTCTACTCTGGCCTACAGGGTCACTAAGAGTCGGGAGCATTGCTGACTCTACTGCAGTGCCTCGAGTTATCCCCAAAATGGGGCTAAAATACCCTTTGTTCCTTCATTTGGCTGACAGAATAGACTTTAAACAATGTTTCTATGAGAAAGAGAATAGTCAGCTCTGAAATTCAACAAGAAAAGAAAGTTTGGAAGTCAATCTTGTTTGCAAGTTGAAGACTTCCAGCAGAGCCATCTCTCCCAGTGCTTGTCATTCCCGTCTGGTCACTTTCCAGAAGGAAGGAAAAATAAATAATAACTTAAAAACACACTAGCTATTACATAATTTCCATGTAAATCATACCACTGAAGAAGTTCAAGTTGGCAATCTGCTCATTGCCGGAAAACAGTGCCCTGCAGTATTTACTTGTCAATATAAAAGAGGATTGTCCTAAATTCTGCAGTTATCTGACACTAAATTTTTGTTGTGAATGGAGAGAATGAGGAACCATGAAAACAAGCATGATCTGGTCAATAAAATGCTGCAAAATGGAACAGAAATCCTTAAAAGGAGAGATTCACGCAGCTAATAGCGCAAGCTGTGACTGCACCCACTACCAAAACACTCAGCCACTGTAGAGAGAAATGCAAAAGTCGATGCAGCTGCACCACTAAATCTCAGTACTGAATTCTATGTGGACTCAGAGACAAAGCACTGCCATTGGTATGGACTGCATTTCAACGTCAAGAAAACAAAGATTCTTATCACTGAACCAATAGGCAACATCATGATGGATGGAGAAGAAACTGAAACTGTCAACAACCTCATCTTACTTGGATCCACAATTAACACCTGTGGTACCAGCAGTCAGGAAATAGGAAAGATGCACCGCACTGGGAAAATCTGCAGTTAGGAACCTCTCCAAATTATTGAGGAGTAATGATATCAGTCTGAGGACTAAGGTGTGTCTGATTCAGGCCGTAGTCTTTTGGGTCACTTGCTACACATCTGGGGGCTGGACAATGAATAAAGATGACAGAATTGATGGCTGTGAGCTGTGGTGTTGGAGAAAAGCACTGAACATCCCATGGACAGCCAAAAACCCAAACACATCTTGGAGAGGGTTCGGCCTGAGTGCTCTTGGAGGCAAGAATGATGAGGCTTTATCTCACATACTTCGAGCATGTTGCTAGGAGGTGCTATTCCTTGGAGAAGGACATGATGCTAGGAAGGGTAAAGGGTTGGCGAAGGAGAGGAAGACCCTTAACCAGGTAGACTGACACAGTGACTACCAAAATGAACTCTAGTGTGTCAGGAAGTGTGAGGATGGTACAGGATAGAACAGGGTTCAGATCTTTTGTTTGTAGGGTCACTATAAGTTGTACTTGATTTGACGACAACTAACAACCACTAAAAGCCAATGGTGATGAGGGAAGAAGTTCAACTGCACTAAAAGCATTGGGGGGGAATAAATAAGGACCCAGGAATTGATGGGATACCAAGTAATGTTTCAGCTAGTAAATCCAGCCCTTTAGATGTTCACTATGTTTCCTAATTCCATGCTAGGAAATCTGAAGGACAGCTATCAGGATGACTGACTGGAAGAGATCAATATATTGTTCCCATTCCAGGAAAAGTGACCTAACAGAATGTATAAATTGTCAAACAATATAATTAATATTACATGCAAGGAAAATATTGCATAAGAACATCCAAAAATAGCTAGCAAAATACATGGAGAATTGCCAGACATTCAAGCGGGATTCAGAACCGACCGTGGCACCAGAGCTATGATTGCTAATATCAAACGGATCTTGACTGAAAGCAGAGGATATCAAAAGAATGTCTATTTGTGTTTTCTTGACTATGCAAAGGCATCTGACTGTGTGGATCATAACAAACTATATAGTTAATACTGATAAAAAAGGGAATTCTAAAGCAATTATGTGTATAAGAAAAACACCTATATTAACCAATAAGGTATGATTTCTTTATACCTATCTTGCTCCTGAAAGGATTAAAGAAGAAAATGTTTCTTTAGCCAGTGTCATTCATGCAATAAACTTACACTGACACTAATCTGAAAGCACATTATACTATTCATGAAAGGAATTCATGCCATCATTGTAGCATTTCATTTTGGTTTGCTTCCAGATTCTTACAAATGTCCTCTGAAAATGTTTGCAAGCCTCATATAAAGATTAATAAGTACAGTTATATATTCTCATATGAGATATTTTAAATTATTATTATTATTATTATTATTAGGCTAAATTAACCCAGTTACAAAGTTAATACTCCCAAAAAATATTTTACAGTTTAAGTAACTCTGTTGTGCAAGTCTTAAATTTCCTTTTTTTGTTGTTTAATTGCTTGACACACTACTGAAAATGGACAACAGAGTGAGAAACAACTTAACCTTTTACTTTATTTATTAAAAGCAAGAGCAAACTAGAGCTCAAGAAACCCAAAATCATAATCATAATCAAAAGCAAAATACAGACTATACTAACAATGAGGCAGGGGGCTCAATGAAACATTTTTTTCCCCTTGAAAACATTAACAATGTGCAAAATGAGGGTAGGCAGCAAGATGACAGCCAACTCTGACCTCTACTAACTCCGCCAAGGGTAACTGATCCCAACAGAAACATTTACAGTGTAAAACTAATTCCTAAAAGGTCAGGAATGGTCTCCAGCACCACTGCACCTACTTACTAAGTCCAAAATTTGTTGCAAAGGCCACACAGACCTCACAGAAGCACACTTGCTGGTGTGGGGTTTATTTGGGAAATTAACATGCTATAGTTTAGGTTGGCAGCAGGAAACAATCCCTCAGTCCAGAGAGTTTCTCAAGTGTGGTCAGGCCCTTTGACTTTCAGCCTAAATGGCTTAGGTGAGTGTTACAAAGTTCCCATAGTCCTGCCAGTTAAGGCACCTTTTCTCAAACCTCCAGCAAGCTTAGAGGAGGCCTCTGGCTCTGTCTAACGGGGCAACAGTAACAAGTCAGCTGTCTCAGTTTGGTAGCTGGTTCTCTGCTTATGTAGCTGGTGCTCTAGTGAAGATCTTGGTCTGGCTGGCATAGGAATCTCTAACCCCAAATGATGTGGTACTATTTCTTCTTCCTTACTGGTTGAGATTTTCAATTTCAGCTGCTGAAAGGACTCCACTTAAATCTGCCACGGCAAGACCAGCCGATCCCATTATGGATTGACTAACATGCCTTATTTGTATGATCTCACCCATCCATGTGGCTAAGACAAATTTAATGGCTAGGAAAGTAATTTTGAACAATAAACACTTGATACCACACAAACTAACAAACAGACTGGCTAGAAAGACAAAGGAAAAAACGCAACTCGAATTGCCAGACATTAACAAGGGGTATAAAGGGTACTACTGACCTGAAGCACCTGCTGCAGAGGGTCAAGGACTGCAGCCTCCAATATGGATTGAGGCTCAATGTCAAGAAGACAAAGATTCTCACCACTGGACCAACTAGCAGCATCAGGATGGATGGTGAAGAGATTGAGACTGTACACAGCTTTAGTTTGCTTGGCTCCACAGTCAACAGTCTTGGCACCAGTAGCCAGGAAATTAAAAGGCGCATTGCCATGGGAAAGTCTGCTGTTAGGAACCTCTCCAAAGTACTGAAGAGCAATGGTGTCTCTCTGGAGACTAAGGTGCGTCTGATACAGGCCATGGTCTTTGCAATCACTTGTTATGCATCAGAGAGTTGGACAATGACCAAGGAGGATAGAAGGAGAATTGATGCCTTTGAGCTGTGGTGTTGGAGAAGAGTATTAAGAATACCATGGACTGCTAGGAAAACAAACAAATTTGTCCTGGAAAGGATTAAACCGGGTGGCTCCTTGGAGGCAAGGATTCTGAGGCTCCGTCTAACATACTTTGGACATGTTGTGAGGAGAGACCGGTCCTTGGAGAAGGACATCATGCTTGGGAGGGTGGAGGGACAGCGCAGGAGGGGAAGGCCCTCTATGAGGTGGATTGATTCAGTGACTGGGATAATCGGGATGGGAGTGTCAGAGACAGTGCGATTGGCACAGGACAGAGCAGAGTTTAGGGCTGTTGTACATAGGGTCGCTATGAATCTCAAGCGACTCGACAGCATATAACAACAACAACAACTACCAACTTTACAGAAATAAAGAGAGATTATAAAGGAATACCATTAAAAAAAACTATATGCCAATAAGTTAGATCCTGTAAATGAGACAATGCCTTGAAAAGTACAAATGATGAAAACTGACACAAGAGGCCTTTCCGCACTACCCACAGAAGGGTCCATATGGCGTTGTCCTGGTTCCCGGCATAACTTAAAGCGGAAACTTCCACAATGTCCGGAGCCCTTGATGTCCTGCAGATGAAGGAGGAGGATGTCCTCAAATTCCTTGCAGCAGGAAGGAACACACTTGGGCTGCAGCAACCATGACTTCCAAGAAGAAGTCCATCTCCAGAAGGAAAAGTGATGGCAACTACATCATAAACCTGAAGAAGACCTGGAAGAAGCTTCTCTTGGCTGCTCACACCCTTGCTGCCATTGAAAATCCAGCTGATGTCAGTGTCATATCCTCCAGAAATACTGGCCAGAGAGATAAAGTTTGCTATTGCTACTACAGCCACTCCTATCGCCGGGAGCTTCACTCCTGGAACCTTCACTAACTAGATCCAGCCAGACTTCCGGGAGCCTCATCTTTGGTGGTTACTGATCCCAGGGCTGACCACTAGCCTCTAACAGGCATCTTAGGTTAACCTGCCCATCACTGCCCGTGTAACACTGATTCTCCTGTATGCCATGTAGACATTGCTATCTCATGCAACAAGTGAGCTCACTCTGTGAGTCTGATGTGGTGGATGCTGGCCCAAGAAGTCCTGCGTACATGTGGCACAATCTCCCAGGTGCACCCGTGGGAGGTCATGCCTATCATGTGGGAGGTCTGTACTCGGGAAGAGATTGAAGAGGAAGAGCAGGCTGCTGCTGAAGAGGCTGTGTCCAAGGAGGAGTTTGGAGGGCCCCTGCTCTGAATTTACTGCTGCTCAGTCAAGCTTGCAGACTGGTCTGAAGGCGCCCAGGTGCCCTCTGTGCCTATTCAGCAGTTCCCTACTGAAGACACAAGTGCTCAGCCTGCAACTGAAGCTGCTCAGACCACTGAGCCAGTCGGAATAACCACCAAGTGGTCTTAAACTGTCTTTTCAGTCTTTTTAAAAGTGGAAATAAAGCTGACAGAAAACAAACATTTCTTTTTTTTTTCCTTTTTTTTTTTAAACATTTCTTAAAAGAGAGAAAGGTTCTCTAAATAGACCTAGAAGGAGCTAAAAGTCTGAACTGTAGACAAAACAAAAAATCAGAGAAAAATCCAAGCATGTTCATTGTTGACTATGACCAAGCACTGCATGCAAAGAACAACAGAAGAATATCAATTCTTCGTAAATTTGTACCAAAAATCAGAAAAGGAGTTATTTTTCAACTCATTCTAGGATGCTAATTTACCCAGATACCAAAACTAGGCAGACATCACAAGAAAATAAAATTACAAACCAAGATTCCCTATGAACAGGAATAGAAAATTTCCCAGCAAAATACAAGCAAACCAAATTCAGAAACACAACAGAGAATCATACACCATATCAAAGCAGGACTCATTCTGGTGGGTCTGGTGGAAAGTCTGATTCAACATATGAAAATTAATGTAATACATTATCATAAGAGCATAAAAAACAAAAATCACACAATCTTTCAATAGACAAGGGAAACACATTTAACAAATCCAAGAGCCTTTCACAGTTAAAAAAAAAGACCCACAAACAAAATACCTCAACAAAATAGGAATGGAAGGGAACTTCCTCACCTCAAAAAGGGCATTTATGAAAAGCCCACAGCTGATATCATATTCAATGATGAAAGAATGAAAGCTTCCCTTACTGAAATCAGAAATTAGACAAGAAGAGCCAATATGACCACTTCTGCTCTACAGTTTACTGGGAGCTTCAGCTAGGACAACTAGGCAAAAAAGAAAAAGGCATTAAAGTAAAAAGCAAGAAGCAAAATTACCTCTGTTCACAAATGACATATTATTATATAAAGAAAAGTCTACCCATCAAAAAGACCAACACTACCATTCAGTCCATTCTAATCCACAGCCACCCTTACAGGACAGAGTTATTGCTGTTAAGTGGATCAACTTGACTACCAGTCACAGTGACCCTATGAACAAGACTATAACTCTGCCCTGTGCTGCACCATCCCCATGATCTTCCATAAGCTCCAGTCCATTGTTAAATTGTGTCAATCCATCAAGGTAAGGGTGTTCCTCGTTTTCAAACAGACCCTCTTCAGAGCCATCTATTTCTCCAAAGACGAGCCCCTCTTGATAACATGTCTAAAATATTTGAGACAAAGTTTCACTCTCCTTGCTTCTAAAGAGGACCAGACTGCACTTCCTCCAAGATAGACTTGCATGTTCTTTTGGCAGTCCATGGGATAGTCAGTTATCGTTTACTCTTCTCTGGCCATCTTTATTCACTGTCCAACTTTTAGATGCATGTTGTTTGTCACTGTGTGCTATTGAATCAGAACAGACTCACAGCTGACCCTTCAGTGAAATTTCAGCTGCAATAAAGGAGATTACCCAAGCTTCTCCCATGGAGTTACTGGTAGATTAGAATATGCCTTTGGGATTGCAGTGCAACTTCTTACCACTAGGCCACCATTCCTAGGAAGTAAGACCACAACTTGGATCAGGTACACCTTAGTCTTCAAACTGATATCCTTCCTCTCTAGAATTTTGGCAAGGTTCTTGACAGATTTTCCCAACGTAACAATATTTTTTGATTTCTTGACTACTGGTATCATGAGTGTTGACTGTGGAACCAATTAAAATTAAATCCTTAGCAACTTTAATCTTTTCACTATTATGATGGTGCCTACTGGTCAGTCCAGTGGTAGGGATTTCTGTTTTCTTGATACTGAAATATAATCAGTCTTTGATCGTAAGCAAGTGCCTCAAGTCATCTTCATTTTCTGCAAGCAAGGCTGTGCCATCTGTACAATGTAGACTGTTGAGGAATCTTCCTCCACTCCTGATGCAACACTCTTCTTCATATAATCCAGTTTCTTGCATTATTCAAACATACTGAATAGGCAAGAGATAGGATACAGCCCTGACACATACTTTTCTTGATTTAAACCATGCAGTATTCTCTTGCACTGCTCAGACAACTATTTCTTGGTCTACATATTACGTTTCACATGAGCACAATAAAGTGCTCTGGAATTCCTATTCTTCTCAATGTTGGTCATGATTTGTTGTTAATAGGAAAGATAAGAGATGCTCAATTGGAGAGATCTGAGAGTACAAAAATAAACCCATGTATCCCAAATTATTTTCTTTCAACAAGATATCAACCTTACCCAGCAGGGAAAGAACAGTCTGACAAATAATTCTGGGGTAACTATAGAGAGTCACATGCAAAAGAATAAAGTTAGACCCTTAATTCATGTCTTTTAGAAAAACTAAGTCAAAATGTACTGAAGACCTAAATGAAAGAGCTAAAAGTTTAAAAATTCAAGAGAGAAAAAAACAGGGCTAAATCCTCATGATCCTGGAACTGGCAAGTGTCTTAGATGACACAAAAAAGCACGAAAAATGGGGAGAAAGGACAATCTGTGGCTTTACAAAAATAAAAATGTAAAATCTCTGTTTCACATTTACTGCGCAAGAAGAAGAGAAAGGCAATCCAAGAAATGAGGGTGGGGGGGAGTAGTTTGAAATCATACCTCATAAGATATTTCTCTATAGAGTATTTTTTTTAAAAACTCTTACAAAAATATAAATAACCTGATTTAAAAGTGGGCAGAAGATCTGAACAGTCATTTTTCTCCAAGGAAGAAATCCAATCAACACATGAAAAATATTCTGCATCATTAGTTATCAGGGAAATGCAAATCAAAAGCACAAATCAAAAAGATAACAGTGAATGGGAAAAGAACTAGAGCCCTCATGCATTATTGGTGGGAATTTAAATGGTGCAGCCTCTCTGGTAAAGTCTGGTTTGAGAAATCAAAGGAGTCGTTATATGACCTACTAATTCCAATCCTTCCTGTTTTCACTTTCTAAAAGAAATGAAAACATACTTTCACCCAAAACTTATTCCTGAATGTTCATAACATTATTCTTAGCAACCTAAGGTGGAAATCACCCAAATGTCCAACACCTGATGAATGGATAAAAAGGGTGTCATGTTCATATAACCCCCTCAAAGACACTCACTGCCATCAAATCAATTGAGGCTCATGGCAACTCTCCAGCAGATTTTGAAGCAGGACTAGATGAAGAAGAGTGTACTATGAAATTTGGAGGAAGATTTGCCAACAATTTGTGACATGCAGATAACGGACCCTTGCTAGCTGAAAATGAAAATGTGATGAATTTAACTGACAATGAAGATTAAAGGGCAAGATTGTAGCCCTCAGTCTGGATTACATCTCCATATTTAAAAAAAAAAAAATCCTCACATCTGGGGAAAAAAGGAATATTATACCCCTAAGTAGGAGAAAACAGGTCACAGGGGAACAGGGCTGGGAGCATCTCTCTGAAAGGGCCAGAGGGAGTGAGAATAGCCCCTTATTGCTCCAGAGCAGAAAGCAGATAAAGAGCCCACAGCCCAGCTCCATGGTGCCTCTAGAGCCATAGTAGCAGCAAGAGGTTCATTTATTCGTTGCTAACTCACTGGCTCATAGTTGTGGTACCAACAACAGGGTTTATTAGGAAAGGAAGTTAGTTGGAGAGTAGGGGAGCCAAAGAATACCACACAATGCAAATCCAAGTTTTAGCCCAACAGCCCCAAGGCACAATTCCTCAGTTAATCCAGGCTATGGTTTCATTTCACCAGTCAAATCCAAATCATACAGCAAGGTTTGCCTCAGAGTAGTTTTAAGTCAGCTTCTCTTGCAAACATCAGCTACAACAGCAAAGCCTTTAACTGTGGCCAGCACAAATGCAAAAAGCTTCAAGTCACACCTTGCCACAGTTTCTCCAGAACAATGCCACAGGGTTACCACCAAGGTAACCATTACCACCAGGGTCTCACCAGCAGTCTTGCTCAAGTCTTGCCACCACAAGTCTTGCTCCCCTCAAGTCTTGTTACCCAGTGTGGGAAGCACTCTTTCTCCTTATCCTAGTCCCACAGCTGTTGATGACTGGCAAGCCCATGTGTCTGCAGTTAAGGTAGCTGGAGACCAGAGGGGCCAACTGTAATGGCTGGGGGGGGGAAAGCCAATTTTTAGACTAACACCACAACCCCTTATACCTCTCTGCTAAAAGAACTCTGCATGGTACAACTACTACATTAGTTCTTTCCCTCTTTATCCTCTATCACTGTGATTGGTTATACCAAAAGAAAAAGGACTGCAGTGAACTAGAGGATGGTATGCACTGGCATTTGTAGGAGAAGACGCCTAGGTGGGAACACAGTAGTGGCCTGGCCTGCAGTGGTCCGGCCTAGACCACCCTATGTTACCTCTGGTTGGCTTCTGGCATAAATACAGAGCTTCTGGACAGCAGAAATGAGAGCATATGACAATCTCCCTGAGAAGAGCTGGTCTCAATTGTCTAGGGTTGACATAGGACACAACAAGACAATTTACAAGATATGATTTGAGAGGAAGATGCTCAACAAGGTAGACTGACAAAGTGACTGCAGCAATGGGCTCAAGTGTGTCAGAGTTGATGAGGATGACATAAGATAGGACAGGGTTCAGACCTGTTGTTCATAGGATCATGAGTCATACTCAACTTGATGGCATTTAACAACAACATCCATCATGAAGAAAATGTAGTGTAGTGCTTACAAGCTGGACTGCTAATCAAAAGTTCAGCAGTTCGAATCCACCAGGACCTCCATGGGAGAGGTAGGCAGACTATTTCCATTAAGATTCACAACTTCAGAAACCTACGTGAGAATCACCATGAGTCAGAACTGACTTGATGGCAATGAGGTTGGGTTTTACCAGCAGAAAACAATAAAAATCAAGCAAACTGGGAGAAACCACTACCTCTATTAGTTTACAGAACATACACAGGATGGATCATCTTACACACAGTCAAGAGGACACCATTGGCAAAATGTAGGTAAGGGGAAACATTCTGAGGAAGCCTGATTTTTCAAAAGATGCTGTAATGAACTGAGAGAAGAAAGCCACCAAATATCATGTTCCAACTGTTAACTATCTGAAACAGTCATGTAATTTTAATAATGACTTGATACATGATGACATAAAGTGTGTGTGTGTGTGCGCGTGTGTGCGTGTGTGTGTGTAGGGGGTGATGTGAGTAAATGTGCTTGTTGTATTGGAGGAGGAAGTCCACACTTTCCTGTTAGGTCCCCGTAACATTGTGCATGTGACATTTCATTATCTATCTCATTATACACAAGCCCAGTCTCACCATGATGGCAAGCCCTCTAAGGACAAAAATGGAAACTTCAACATCTTTGCATAAGTGAGAACTGATTCACAGCTGACTGCCAGTGGGTTTTAAGAGTCTGTAAATCACTCAGGAGGAGACTGGCCATCTTCCTCCTGAGGTGCAGCTAGTGAATTCTAATTGCATGTCGTTGGGTCAACAGTACAATCCTTTACCACAAAGTCACCAGAGCTGCTTGCACCTGTAGTGTCTTCTAATACACAACTCTATTTAAAGGGCATTCATTGATACTGAGGATGGTAAAAGGGACCTGACTGCTCCACTGGTGGTTAAGAAAATGAATATGTGCAAACAGTATTATATAACCAAACCTTTCAAACATGACTGACACTGAAGATGACAGAAAAGTAAAACTCACAGAATTTTGACCTAGAATGCATAACATAGTAATAAAGAAAAATACTCATTACACACTAAGTAAAAAAAAAACAAAACACAACTTACTGTTATCAAGTCAGAACAGATTCTAACTAACCCTCCTAACCCTCCAGTGGGTTTTATGAAGGCTGTAAATTGCATGAGAGAAGACTACCTTTCTCCAGCAGAATAGTCAGTAGATTCAAACTACCT
>NW_006399851.1:95662-98369 GCF_000299155.1 Elephantulus edwardii
ATGTCAGGAAAACATCTTCTAACAGAATAAGAAGGCAAGCAGCTTTAACCCAAGACCATCAGTAAGGTGATAAAGTGTCCTCCCTTTCCCCCTTCACATCTATGCCCCTGTTCAGCATGAAGAAGCCAGAGAGTCTGCATCCAGTGCCCAAATCAATAAGACAGCTGGTTTAATCACCATTGGAATATGCTTGCCATTACCCTGTAACATCTGGTCCCCAATGGATCCTTTTCATTTCCTTCACCTGCTCCCCCCTCCAACCAAATTGTGCAGCTCTGCAACTGCACCCCTGCAATTTTCATCCCTGCCTATCCTCACCCTTCTGCCCCCAACCCTCACCTCCTTGTAGCCCCAGTATGTTTTTCCCAATTAAAAAAAAATGTAAGTTGCAAATAAGACTGCATCTTGATACCATCAAACAAAACTCACAGCAAGTCTACAGGACACAGAAGGTCTACCCCATAGAGTTTCCATGGCTGTCAACCCTCACTGAAGCAGAATGCTTAGCCTCTCTCCCACAGAGCAACTGATAGGTTCAAACCACCAACCTTCTGGTTGGCAGCCAAGCACTTAACCAATGTGCCACCAGGACATTACTAAAACTGCACAACTGGACAGTATCTGTCGGGAGGAAATGCCATGTTTGTCTATATATTATGGCACATGACACAAACAAATACTTCATACATTTTGTATTTTTTAAAAATAATAAAGGTAATATATTTTAAAACATTTTAAAGAACATCATTTTTATAATTTATCATTTTTATAAACACTATTTTTTTCTTTTTTCCTTGTTACGTACCGTCGAATCAGATCCAATTGGCACAGAAGATTTCCCCTCCTTCTCCAGCAGAGCATCTGGTGGATTTGAACTGCACACCTTGGGGATTGTAAATACTACTATTTTCAAGAACTAGTCCCTCCTTGCCCAAAGTATGTCAGACAAAGTCTCAGAATCCTTGCCTCCAAGAAGCAACAACAACTATTTTCAAAGTAAAACTATTTTCATTGTTGTTGTTTTCATATTGTTGTTGTTGACACATTTTTATGTGTCATCGAATTGTCTGAGACTCATAGCAACCCTATGTTTAAGATCTCTAGCCTGCCTTGTCCTGAACCAGTCTCACAGACTCCAACACACCAAACCCTATTGCCCCAGTTACTGTATCAATCTCTCATCCTGTGTCTTCCTCCAACACACCAAACTTTATTGCCCCAGTTACTGTATCAATCCCTCATCCTGGGTCTTCCTCTCCTGTGCTGTCCCTCCACCCTTCTGAGCATGAGGTCCTTCAAGAACCGGTTCCTCCTGGCCACATGCCCAATGTTTGTGAGACAAGCACTTCAAAATACTAACCTCCAAGGAGAAACCTGGTTTCACCCTCTCCAAGACAGACCTATTTGTTTTCTTGGTGGTCCATGGTATGTTCAAGATGCTCCTTCAGCATCACGACTCAAAGGCATCAATTCTTCTGTCTTAGACACTGTCAAGCTCTCTGATGCATAGCAAGTAACAGCAAAGACCATGACCTGGATCAGGTGCAATTTAGTCTTTAGACTAGCATTGTTGCTTCTCAGTACTCTGAAGAGGTCCCTGACACGAGAGTCTTTTATAATGCAATTAACCCTGAGTAATTTAATTCACTTTTAAAGTCTTAATTTTCATAGGTTGAAAGAATTCATTAATTGCTAAATTATCAGATGCAAAGGTATATCTACTTTATATTTCCATAAGTCACTTTTTTCTTATATTTCAAAGTTAGGGTGAAACATATATTGTTTCTCCTGACCCCTTCCTACAAAAAAGGATTGACAAAAAAAAAAAATAAGGTCCCATTTCCTAAACACATTCCATGTCTACCAGGTCATAAAATTCTGGAAGCCTTATAAATATTATTACACATCAACATTTGACTGGCTCACACCTCCTCAGTTTAGTCGTCTCTCTAAAGCATCACCAAGTCACATTATTTTTTTTCTTACCCTTCTAATGGCCTAGGGCTGACAGAAAAATTGAGGTCTTTGAGTTGTGGTGCTGGAGAAGAGTACTGAACATGCCACGGACTATCAAGAGAGCTAACAAGTTTATCCTATAAAGGGTGAAACCAGGCTACTTCTTGGAGACAAGGATTTTGAAGCTCTTTCTCACATACTTTGGGCATGTGGCCAGGACGGATCATCTCTAAAAGGACATCGTGCTTTTAAGGGTGAAGTGACAGACAGTTCAGGAGAGGAAAATCCCAATGAGACGGGCTGACACAGTAACTGGGGTTATGGCGGAAAGTGTTTGGAAGTCAGTGAGACTGGCTCAGGATAGAGCAGAATCCAGAGCTATTGCACACAGGGTCACTACGAATCGCAGGCGACTCGATGACACATAACAACAATATTTTTATTGGTCGGCATACAATCATTCATCTACTTTGTGTTTCCTGGATGTGCACTGTATTTTATACAATCTTTCCTTACATTATGTTTCAATCATGTACACTGTGTGTTATACAATCATTCATATACATTGTGTTTTAAATAATTACTATTATTATTACACCCTTTCAAGTCCCTACTGAATCTTTCCTATTCTTTCACTCCCCCATCTGCCCACTGTTGTTGTTGTTATGTGCCGTCGAGTCGCCTGCGACTCATAGCGACCCTATGTACAACAGCCCTAAACTCCGCTCTGTCCTGTGCCAATCGCACTGTC
>NW_006399851.1:100019-112673 GCF_000299155.1 Elephantulus edwardii
TCTATTCAACTCTTTAGTATCTTGAATTCTTCCCTGTGCTTTGGCTTCTTTGCGCTCCAGTGCAATTTTCAGAGTCTCTTCTGACATCCATTTTCTGCTATCCCAGTAATTTCCCTCCTTCCCCTTTCTCTTTTGAACATTTATACACATATTACTCCGTTATCTATTCTTACAATAAAGGTCTTATGCAGTATCTTGTCCTTATGAGCCTGTGTTAATTCACGCAACATAATGCTCTCTAGACTCTCCCATGCTAATACAGTGTTTTATTAAAGTGTTGTTCCTTAGTATTATTATTCCACTCTGTGACAATGGTACCACAATTTCTCCATTCATTTCTTTGATGATGGGCATTTTCTTGCTACTGTGAATAACGCTGCTATGAACATAGCTGTACATATCTCCATTCATGTCTCAGTTCTATTTTCCTTGGGGTATATTCCTAGCAGTGGAAGAGCTGGGTCATAAGGGATTTCTATGTTCAGTTTTTTGAGGAAATGTCAAATTGTACAAGTAGTTGTACAATTTTACAATCCCACCAATAGTAGTGCATGAGAGAGCTCCAATTTCTCAAACATTTACTGCTTGCTGTCCTGTGAAACTTTGCTACTGCTACTGAGGTGAGAGAACTAACTGCCGTTTTGATTTGCATCTCTCTGATGTCAATGATTTTGAACATTTCTTTATGTGACTGTTGGCCATCCGAATGTCTTCCTTTAAAAAGAGTCTTTTCATATCTTTTGCTCATTTTGTTATTGGGTTATTAGTCTTCTGTAGAGGCCCTATATTGTTCTGTAAACTTTCATTATGAGACCTTTTTCTGTAATGTCACTGTCAAAATCCCACGCCCCCCCCTCCCCCCGAGTCTGTATGCTTCCTTTTCACCCTACTGGGAAAGTTTTTGAAGCACACAGGGATTTAATTTCTTGAAGGTACCATCTGTCCTCTCCTGTTGTGCATCTCTGGCTATATTTGAAAGCCTATTTATGTCATGGGTGAGGGCTTCTAAATTTGGTGCTGTTTTGTCTCTTTGAACCTCATGGTTTGGGGTCTTAACCCTAGGTCGCTGATCCACCTTGAGTTGCTTTTTGTGTATGCTGTGAGATGTAAATCCTGCTTCAGTTTTCTGCAAGTAGATGACCAGTTTTGCCAACACTACTTTCTGAAGAACCAAGTGATATTCTAATGGGCCTAAGTTAACTTTGATGTGAGCCAAAACCTGAGCCAAACATCCTCTCTTTAATAATCCATCCTGGGGACAGTGGTAGCTCAGTGGAAGAATTCTCATTTTCCATGCAGGAGACCTTTTCCACCAACGAACTTCATTCCCAGCCACCACCCATCTGACAGCTGAAGCATGCATGCTACAATGCTAAACAGGTTTCAGTGGAGCTTCCAGGCTAAGAGGACTAGGAGAAATGCCTGACAACCTACCTCCCAAAGCAGCCAGGACTAAAACCTCACTAACCCACACTGATCACGGGATGATGCATTTTGTTGCTCTATGCATGAAGCCACTATAGTTAGGGACCAAGTGGCAGTGCAAACATTCCAAACCCCAAACCCACTGTTGTCAAGTCCATTCAAGTTCCTAGTAATCCTCTGTCAGGCATCAAGGGGTGAAATCTTTATGGGAGGAGATTGTCTACTTTTCTCCCATCTAGTAGTGGACAGATTCGAACTGATGACTTTTTGGTTAGCAGTCTGACAACACACATCACACCACACCACCACTGAGATATTAACTACAACCCAGATCCAGGAGTTAAAAAGGGACAACAGGAGCCTATTAAAGTAACTAAATGAAGACGTACAACAACAAAAGAGATGCTCTAAGGGCACTAAGAAGCAAAAAGCACTGTGACAACGTGGTGACAGAGTAATTGGAAAGAGCAGTGACCTGAGTGAAAACAGTTACACAGAACGTTAAAGAGCAAAAAAGTTTGTTATATAAACCTCGTCAAAAATGAAGACAATGCAAACATGAAAATACAATTATCAGGCTAAGGTTTGATTTTATGGGGAAGCAGCTTCCTTTCAGCTATACACAAAGTGGATTATTTAAGAAACAGTATCTGCTTGAATCAGTCTGGAAAACATGTCCAGTCTTTGTCAAGCTGGCCCCCAGTGGTTGAAAGGCCAGTGAAGCTAGCTACCCTGGGGTCTCCCCTGGCTCACAATAACTTCAACCACAACTGAAGGCAACACAATCCGTTCCACTGTTTCATGTTGTGAAGTAGACCCCGAGGTCTTTTTTTTTCCCTCTTCAGCCATCTGGAAGCTCTGCTGAAATCTGTTTAGCACCACATTACAACCTCTTCCAACAGAGGGGAAGTGGCTATTGCACAAGGTGGGCTCACCAGGAATCAAACCTCCATATCCCACACGGAAGGCGAGAACTCTACCACTAAATCAGTAACTTCTCAGGTGGATTATAAACCTCCTCAAATGTAAAAAAATTAACAATAAACTAAGAAAACGGATTTTTTTTGTTCTTTTTTTCTATTTAAGGAAATAAAATCAACTAAAATAACAGAACATTTAGAGAATCAAGTTGCAATATTTTTGGTTGGTGTTGGGTTTGTGTTTGTGGGGGTTTTTAAGATACATATGGTTGTCACATGAATTAATATTTTTAATGTGATTTGTGTGAGAACTTAAAAAACAAACTGGTGTGCTAGCTTCCGCAGCACATATAATAAAATTGGAATGAGACAGAGAAGATTAGCACAGCCCCTGAGCAAGGATGACACGCAAATTTGTGAAGCGTTCCATATTTTTATATTGCCTTGAAAAAACAAGTAAACTGGTTCTTCACTCAACTGTTCATAGACATTTAGTCACATTAACTACACTACCCACGATTTAACTGACTCTTGGTACTTCCTCATTGTGATTCTCATCTCCATCAATCCTTCATCCTCCCCTTCCCTGCCTTCTGGGCTGCATCCTTGAGCAAATGCTATTCTTCTGCCCTTAACTCAGTGCCATCAAGTCAAGTCCAATTACAGTAACCCTCATTTAGGTTCCCAAGTCTGTAAGTCTTAACAGAACATTGCCTATCTGTCTCTTATGGAAGAGCTGGTGGATTCGAGCCTGAAACATAATACATACTATGCTAAAAGTTGGGGGGGTCCTGGTGGCTTAATGGTAAGGAATAGCACTGCCAACACAAAGATACATAATTTGAATCCACCAGCTCCTCTGTGGGAGAAAGATGTAATCTCCTCCATGAGATTTACAGCTGTGGGCAGGTTCCAATAGGTATACAACAACAACATGCCAGTAGTTGGTTTTCTAAGGTGTGAGTGTCTCCCTAGTGTTACTGGTCTCCTTATAGACCTGTCCATTAATTGGCTGGCTTTTGATATCTAGTTTTGAGCCTCTGATCTCTCAGAATTGTTCCAGTTTTTGTTCACTTTATAAGATCAATTTGTATGAAGTCACCAAAAAAATGAGTGGTGTAAACATGTGACTCCTACTCCTACCCTGTTCAGAAGAACTAAACTTGGAGCATCAAGTCTAATAAAACTTCCTAAACGATCCCTCCTGCTTTTGGGGGGGGGGGCGGCGGCACGGAGGCACGGAACTTTCTCCTTCGCAGAGGGCCCTTGTGCAGCACAGGTTCCAACTACATAGGCATGAGAGCTGACTGCTCACATGAAGATGGTTAGTGGCACAATCCACCTTAAATGACACTCACAAAATGTGTGCTCACTACAAAAGCAACAGGAAAGCAAGCCCATGTGTGAATGGGCCTGCACAATTCTAATCCATGTTGGCCGAGGGTCAGCTACAAATTAAACATGGAATTTTCGACTGCTCAAGAGGTGGATACCCCAAGAGTCACTCTGTTCAAGAGTCAACTATAAGTATTTGAAGCTACCCCTTCCTTACACAAACATCGAAATACCAGTTGTTCCTCCCAAGGCACCATCTTCATTTCCTGTATACAAAGACGTTTAAAATGAAATACCATGGAGTCGTCCTAACATCTGCAAAGAACCCATACAGAATAATATTCTGGAAAGACGGGAGTAAATTCCTTGAGGCTGTAATTGCTGGATATGCAAACTGACATCATGCTGTGCAAAGCAGAATATACGTTCTTCCACAAGATCTCAAATTACAGACCAGGTTCTTATTCTAAACTTCAGCAGGCTTTGCTTTTCTTCTTCCCTCCTCAACCTCAGAGCTCAGCTACCCTGCTTGCAAGGCTGGTACCTAAAGATCTCTTTTCTGGGTTCCCTTAAAAACCCATGACCACCACCAGATGCTTTGCTGGAGAAGGAGGGGCAATCTCCTCCGGTGCCAGTCAGATCCGATTTGATGGTACACGCACAAAAAAATAATAAAAATATTAAAAACAAAACACAACAAACCATGACCAACACTACAGAAATTAGGGGGGAAATTTTCCCAAGTTCTTGCTTAATGAGGAAGGGACAATTCTATCCCGACCTCTTTATACAGTAATGAATCTGGGGCAGTCAAGAAATTTGAACCTTATTCTAGCTTCTGTGGAGAGCACTTCTTTTGTTTTTCCACTGTGTTAAAGTGGCCTGATCTTCCCTAATTCTAAAATTATACACATGAGGATGAGTAACAATAACCAAAAAAAATCATAAATCCCTTCAACACACTAACTGTATTTTACGAAAATTTTTTACTAATTTTACTAAATGACTCAAAGGGAGAAATCTGTACACTGTGAGGATACCTAGGAGTGGTAATTGTCTTGTCATAGAGCTGATCCTTTTGCTTTGGGGGGATTCAGATAGAGCAATTCTTTAGGGTGTTTCATCTAATCTGTTAGTTCTTCCTTTCTAATGCACTGGGGAGCTCTGGTAGACTAGTAGAAAGCAGCTGCACTGCCATTCTGAAGGCACTGCTTCCAATCCACCTCCTGCTCTGCAGGACAAAGACAGGCAATCTCTTTCCATGAGATTTACTGCCTCTGAAAAGCCTCTGGAGGGTCAGCTATGAGTCGGTTCTGACTGGATGCTATACACCACCACCACCGTAGATAAGTTTAATCCACTTAAATTCATTATTATTTGGTCCTTCCCCTTCATTTTCGTTTTTTCTGGTTATGATTCCTTTTTTCTTTTTACCCATTTTCTAGCCTGCAGAGTTTGAAGGCTAAAACTTCTGCAGGTTTAGCACCAAGAAAATGTTTCCCATCTGAGTGTATATATTCACCCTTCATTTTTTAACATGCATACATCAATTCTAAGTTTTCTAACATTATTTATTCTGCTCCTGAAAAAGAAAATGAGTGACCCTTAACAGGTATGTAAACGGCTTAGTGGTTTTGAGAGAAAGTTTATAGAGTGAACAGGTTTTTCCATTCAACAGTTCATGCCCATTATGCTACAAAACATGGCTTACAATCTCCACAGTGTAATAGAACTCTGGCCACTTTCCCCATGTCTTATTTCCACTTCTTTTTCTTTCCTATCCCTTCTTGGCTCCTGGGCTTTATTTCTAAACTACTGCTGCTCTTGTATCTCACAGGCTTTCCTGTTTCCAGGAGTGCATTCCTCCAGAGGTTACTGGCCACCTTGTAGGCTTGTCTACTGTTCAGCTAGAAGGAGGTGAGTCACAAGCATCAAGGGTGACTATCATAAGGGTCACCATCTCAGGGATTCAACAAGTTTCCATCATTAGACCAGTAAGTCTAGTTTTTACGATGTTTTGTTTTGTTCCACATTCTTCTCCCCTCATATGGGGGCAGTCAGGCTGCATCTAGTCTTTCTGGCCTCGAGGTTACAGAGTCTAAGGTTCACACAGTCCATCAGCCCTCAGGACTAACAGTCTCTGCCTTCTCTCTTCTTCACTCCACACTGGGTGAGACAAACAGCTGCACCTGGGCTGCTGCTCAAGCCTTTGACTGCAGTCCCTACTCCCCAAAGCAGAATATAGAATGCTGACTTAAAGGACAATGTTGTGCTGTGACAAATGGCTGTGACATCCCCTCAGACTAAGGTCCTGAGCTCCCAGGCTCTGAACAGATTTTTAACTACCCAATGAATAGTCCTTCCTCCACACCTATCTCATACTGTTCTTTTATCTGGGATAAAAGAACACTTTTTTTTTAACTACATAATTAAATTTAACAACATAACCAATTCCTGTTCTTATCACTGTTTCTCCATTCCTCTGAACTTCCTCAAGCTACACACACACTTAAGTGATCATTTTAAAGAATCTACAGTGGCTGAACCCCATGGCACAGGAGGCTACATGCTGGGTTGCTAATCCAAAGGTCAGGAACTGGAATCCACCAGCTGCTCCAAGAGCGAATGAAGGGGAGTCTCCTCCCAGTAAGATCTACAGCCCCACCTGGACCACAGTGGGTCAGGTTTGGGATTTTTTTTTTGGGGGGGGGTGTCCTGTAGTGGGTTTTTTACAGTTGGTAAAGCAGTTCTGGTGGCACAGCATTTAAATGCTTGACTATTATCTAAAAGGTCAAGAGGGGACAGTCTGTTTCTGAAAAGGTTCCAGCCTTGGAGACTGTCTGGGGCGGTTCTCTCTCCTCAGGGATCACTATGAGGAGGAACTGGCTCACTGGCAGTGGGGTTTGGTGGTGGCAAACTCTCTTGACTCTCTCGGCACTTCCTGATCAAATCCCATGCTACTCTCCAGCTTTATTTCACACAAGACGCCTCCGATGCAACCTGAGACCCTGAAACATCTCATTAGTCTATGTCTCTGCCCACAGGTGGAGTCTCATCTTTCCTGTCCACTTCATAAATGACTGTCCACTTTTCCACTCTCTCCCTCAAATAACCACTGCCGCTCCCATAGACAATTCCAGTGAGTCACATGTTGCATTGCTAAGGAAAATGTCAGCTGTTTGAATCCACCAACTACTTTGAGGGAAAAAAAGACAGGCAGCCTTCTCTGGTTTAGTCTAACAACCTCTGAAACCCAGCACAGGGCTGCTCTGAGTCTAAATCTACAGTGGATCTACTCAGGGAGCCGACGCAGTGGTGGTACAGTGGGTTAATTGTTGGGCTGCTAACTGAAAGATCGGTGGTTTGTATCTACAAGTCACTCTGCCAGAGAACGATGAGGCCAGGCCGTCTGATCCTGTTAAGATTTATAGCCTCAGAAACCCTGGGAGGAAGTGCTGTGCTGCACTGCTGAGCGGTGCTGAGCGGTGCTGAGCGGTGCTGAGCGGTGCTGAGCGGTGCTGAGCGGTGCTGAGCTGTGCTGTGCTGTGCTGTGCTGTGCTGTGCTGTGCTGTGCTGTGCTTGCTGTGGAGTGGAGTCACTATGAGATGGAGCAGTGGCTGTCTAGAGCCGTGGAATCACCATTTGTCAGAGTCAGCTCCATGGCACCTGATACTGGCATGCCTGACGCTGTGGAAAAAACACCTCATTGCACTCATTTGTTCAACAGGTTTCTTCTCCTCCTCCGCGATACTACAAGCAGCGCTGGCAACCTTTCTTCTCATCACACACACAGGAAAAATAATACATTGTAGGGCCATAAGAATACAAAGACATCTGAGCTCCCCTAGATGGGACTCTTCAAGGGTCTCTGGTTGACCCAGTGTCACCTGACCACCCAGAAGGCACAGGGACACTTGCTTTGCACACCTGTATGTATTCAGAGTGCACAAAATTGGAAGCAATGTAAGATCAGAGCTTGTCATAGATATCTTTGTAGTCCTAGAACCCTGTATACTCCTTGATACAACGTAGGTCACTGTTAATATTTTCTCTAGGGGGAAGGAGAAAATAAAATACACTAGATAGTGGACAAGTGTTAATTCTAGTTTGGGGAAAGGCAATTCACAATAAGGGGGACTGAATTCAGTATGTGTCTAAGGTAAGTGAAGACACTGAGAAGATGGAAGAGGAAAGGACAACTCCAGTAAGGGTAGTAAAATACACCGTTCTGCAACAATGGTAAGGCAACCAAAAATGTGTCTGTGATTACAAAGGTAGATATGTATCCAGTATGCCAGTTCATGTACAGGCTCAGAAAGAATATAAATAAACATACTTCTATGTGCTGCCTATATTGTAATTCATTTACTTACTAGAGCACAAGAGGACACAGTTATGGAAAACTCCCTGTAGAGGCTGCAAGGTGCCACTGAGTCCACTTATAGTGACCATACACATAATAGACTGCAGGACACACTCAAGGTCAAGGAACAAACTGTGCATTGAGCATTATAAGTGGGAAACTAATCTGCTGTGTAAACTTTCACCTAAAACACAATACAACACTCAAAAAATAAGAGCGTATTTCCTGAAATACTAAAGTACTGTGCCAGGAGAAAAGGGGGAGGGCAGGGAAGGACCTACTATAAATGTAAACAAAAATCTTTCCCCCTCCTCCTCCGTAAAAAACAATCACTATCAGACAAAAGACTTACTGGGTCACTAAAATTAAAAAAAAATTTAAAAACACAGTAAGATAAGCTTTGTTTCACATACTTTTTGGGCATGTAGCCATGAAGGCCCCCTTCCTAGAGAGGGGTATCATGCTTGGAAGGGTGGAGGGACAGCGCAGGAAAGGAAGACCCGGATGACACAGATTGACAAAATAACTGGGGTAACGGTACTATCTGTGTCAGGGACAGCAAGACTGGATCAGGATAGGGCAGGGTTCAACCCTACTGTACAAAGGGTTGCTAGGAGTCGCAGGTGACTGGATGGCACAGAGCAACATCAAAGATAAAATAAGAGGCAACAGCACCCTAACTCCACTGGGAGATGATACTGATTCATATTGCTGTTCCCAGCAGGTGGGAAGAACAGGGGCTGCGCCCTGCACAGCTCCACCTGTGTCAATTACCACTGATATGAACAGCTACCTCTCTCTCCTCTAGGGCTGGAAGTAATTGCTTGTTAGTATGCAACTTCAGACAGATTACTACAGGCAGAGATTCTAAGCAAATTTAGACATCACTTTTTTTTGCACACTACATTACAAGGTTCAGAAAAAGCTGTTACGCTTTCCTAGAGAAGCAACAGAAAAGCCTTAGCCAGTCAATCCAGAGTGTTACTAGTCTCATCACCTCACAAAATCACATCCTGCACGGTTAGCTCACTGCTGTCCAGTCCCTTTAAACAGAGAGCAACCCTGCAGGACAATGCAGAACTACCCCACGGGGTCTCCAAGGTTGTACATCCTGACGGAAGCCGGATGCTAGGTCTGCTGAGTTCAAACCACCAACCTTCTACTTTAGCAGGTCAATGCTTTGACCACTGTGCCACTAGAGCATGCTGTTCTTCATTCTCCTTAAACTGTAGTCTGTATTTGACATTAAGTGACACAAAATTTTTTATTAACTTTTTAAAAACAGTCAAATATTTAATCATTTTTTTTCTTCCAAAACAAATTATTTCTATAAACCGTTTCTCTCACCTACTACAAAATCCTGCTTGGAATATTTTAAATGCTCACTTTCTTAGTTTATATATATTTTCACCAATACTGGCTATGTAAGATTTTTTTTTCAATTTTGCAACCTAGAACTCTTTATAATAACAGCACTGACAACTTCCAACATCTTCAAATTCTTTTCAAGTATTTTGTTAATCCTCTTCCAGGAGTCTGGTGGCACAAAAGATTAAACACTGGACTACTAATCAAAGCATCAGCAGTTCAAATCCACCAGCCAGCCACTCTACAGAAAAAAATTTTGGCAGTCTGCTCCTGTGACCATTTACAGCTTCAGAAATCCCACAGGGCAGCTCCGCATGTCTGATAGGATAGAATGCTCAGAGTCAGAACCTACATAAAAGCAATGGGTGTGGTTTCAGTCCTGGGTCTCCTCCAGCCTGTGAGTCAGGGAAAGGACAGGTTTTACACCAGATCCAGCCCCTTTGTCGCACTGCAGGGAACGCCAAATGGTGATCCAGCGCAGAAGAGTGACCCAAGGACTCAAGTCCAGTACATGGCCCAGTGCGCACTATGAAAGAGTCACACACCATTTCAAAATACACACTAGACAGAGTCTGACAGGGAGCAAGACCTGAAGCTGACTTTAAGACACCAAACTTTGTTTTTACAATGATGCAAAAAAAAAAGGTGTTTTTGTTTAAGATATAAAACAAGGTAGAATTTTGTTTTCCTCAAAAAGCAGTTCTCTCAACTTATCTAAATTTTCAAATGTTTGAGAACATCACCAATTAGGCAAGTCATTTCCGTTCCGAGACAAAAGAAATGAAAAAGTCTTTATACAAAATAATCAAAATAGGAAAGAGGACAAGTAACTCTCCAGGTTACCAGTATTTAGGAGGTTCTTGGTGACACAAAGAGTTAAGCACTTAATTACTTGTGAAAAGGCTGGCAGCTGGAACCACCCAGAGGTGCCCTGGAAAACAAGCTGGCTCCTGGCAGGCACAGCCTTGGGACACTGTGGGGACGGCATCTGCTGCACACACGGGGTTATCAGGAGTCACAATCAACTCAACACCAACCACAATGATATAGTACACTCACAGCTAGGAAGGGAGTGTTGTTGTTTCTGTTGCGTACCATCGGGTCAGAACCAGCCCAGAGCTGACCCTCCAGCAGGTTTTCAAAGACAGTAAATCACACCAGGACACTGACAATCTTGCTCCCGAGGAGCAGCTGGTGGACTCGAACCATGTACCTTTGCATTGGCATCAGAGCTCCCTGGAAATACATGTAGGATCTCAATAAAGGAACCAATTCAAAGCTGACACAGAAGAAAATATCAAAAAGTAGTAAATAAGATAAGTCTGCTAATGAGTAAAATGACAGCATCACTGACTTCCAAGAAAACCTTTGACATGAAGGAAAGCATGTAGGCCCTCCATAGTGTCATTTGCCAAACACTATCACATTAAAAAAAAAAATAATCTGAGATTCTAAGCATAATTCCTATTTAATGTCTAATATCAAGCTTCATATATTATTTAAAACACAATTCCCACCAAAGACCAAACCCACTGCCAACAAGTGGGTTCAGACTCCTGGGACCCCTCCACCAGATTTCTGAGGATGCAAATCTTTACTCACTCACTGAGTAAGATGTTTTTAAGTTGGGACAACACATCGCTAACCCTCCAGTGGTTCTTCTGAGGCTGTATATTAAACAGGAGAAGGCTGCCCATCTTTTTCCTTCCATTGCGTGAGCAGCTCAACTCTGTCACTAGGCCAGTGAAGACCCCATATAAATCTCTAGGGGAGGAGAGACTGTCCGTATCTTTTGTTCAGCAGCCCAGCAAGTTACACACTACACTACCAGAGCTCCAAAAATGGTGATGCTAATAAGCATTTATAAATTCTAAAAGGATTAAGGATATCAAATGTTAGGTGTAGCAAGAAAAAATATAAGAAATATGAGAATGGGTGGAGTGGTAGGGTGTTAATCACAGGGTTGCACAATTTGATGGGTGGGTGGGGTGAGGGAAATAGGAAAGATCTTTTGTGAAAAACAATGTATTCAAACTTTGTAAATAAATCAGTATAAGATAAAAAGAAAATATTTATTAAATATTATCTAGTTCAGGGCTTCTATTTTAAAGATGAGAAAAAAATCAGCTCTCATAAAACTTAAAAAAAGATTTCTCAAGTATACCTAAATGTTATTATCAGGACCAGAGTTTACCCTCTGATCCAAGTGTTTGTTTTAATATGCCATGCTTCAGGATACTTCTATAATAAGAGCTTCTGACAGAGAAACAAAACAAAATTGAAATATGGGCAACTAAAATTTCTGAGAAAGTATTACACACTATGTATACACATGCTTGAACAGTCTCTCCTGAGACAATGACAGTTACAGGAGAGGTGGAGAAAGGAGGCTTTAAAGGCAGAAGGAGCCAAGCAGGGGACAAAACCAAGATGGACTTCATCTCTGGGACTCGGTCCAAAGCCTCAAATCAACATGTGCTGATAAAGGCTGACCACCACAGAGGTCAGGTGAGGTAGCTAATTAACTGACTTTGAGGTCTACTATAAAAAGATTAGTCAACATGAATGAAATCCTGTGTACATGAATTTTGTATATAAACCAATGTAAAATAATAAATAAATTTTAAAAAATTAGTCAGAAGGGGAGAGAGCATCACCAGAAGGTAAGCTAAGGCATATGGCGCAAAACAGATCATCAATTTCCACACACTCCATATAGCTGAACTATGAAATTAGAAACTCAAACATTTTCAGCATAGTGCAAGTTTCAGATTCTGGTGGTCTTACCTTAATTTGTAATAATATGTGAATTCAAGGAGCCCAGGTGGCACAGTGTATTGCACGGTAGGCAGCTAATTCAAAACAAAGGCTGGTAGTTCATATCCACCAGCTGCTCCATGAGAGAAAGAGGGTCACCTCCTCCCATAAAAGCTTACAGCCTCAGAATCCCAGCAGAGGGTTGTCACAAGATGACCCATCAACAGTGGGTTATGAAGTGTCCAGCAGCCTTGGTGACTGGTGGTGTAAATCCTGCAGGGCTGGGCTCTTAACCAAACAGCTAGAGGATTAAGTTCACCTACAGGTGAAAAGTCTGGCAATCTACTCCCAAAAATATCAACACTGTAAGCTCTACTATAATGCCCATGGTCCTGGGGTAACCCAGCATCTTATAGAAAACTCCACTTCTTAGTCAAGACAGCATGGTACTGGTACAATGACAGACACATAGATCAATGGAATAGA
>NW_006399851.1:114393-117165 GCF_000299155.1 Elephantulus edwardii
TGGGCCAAGTTTTAAAACACTAAGCAATCTGTGTTTATCTTTAAATTGAGCCAATTTTAAAACGAACATAACACAACAGAATATGAAACTGTATCCAAGATATAAGCTCTAGCCTTTGGTTGTGGGGCTTGCTTTTTATTTTTTTTAAGTCCAGAAAACAAAATAAAACAAAAAAGCCCACTCTGGCAGTGAAATAAGTGATTATCTTTTTGCTTCCTTAGCGTTTCTATGGTTACCCTGGAGGTTCAGTGGTAACATTCTCACTTTCCATGTGTTTCCACTTCTGATCAATGCCGCTCACGCATAGTCACCACCGTCTGTTAGCAGAGGCTTGCACGATGCTGTGAAGCTGCACAGCTTTCAGCTGAGTTTCCAAACTAAAAGACTAGGAAGAAATACCAGGTGATGCACTTCTGAAAATAAATGCATCACATGGGTTCTGATCTGCAGCCTACCACGGGAATGGCACTGCTCCATCCTGTGTATGCACATACCTGTGTGTGTACACAGCAATGCCAGGCACTGAGAGACAACTTGAATTTAAATGAGCCTGGTGGCCTGGTGGTCCCCATGAGTTAGGATCGACTCAGCAGCAATGAGTCTGTTTTTCTTCATTTGATCACAGAAACAAGGAGCCCTGGCAGCAGAGTGGGGTTAAGTGTTCAGTTGCTAACTGAAAGGTCACAGGTTTTAATTCAACCCACCAGCTTCTCTGAGGGAGAAGGATGAGGCAGTCTGCTTCTTCAAAGATTTACAGCCTTCTAAACTCTCTGGAGCAGTTTTATACTCTGTCCTACAGTGTTGTTGAGTCAGAAGTGACTCAACAGCAAAAGAAACACTATTTCATAAAACACTGTATTAGTGAAAGGACTAGGTATGCCCTATTTTTTAAAGGAGCGAGAGAGTCTACTATACAATAGTAGACAATAATCTGCCTTTAAGAAGCAGTGACCGTGACCCCTCCCACCAACAAGACAAGCCTTTTGACACTCAGTCCTCCTTTCCGTGCTTTTTGGAACCATGAGAAATCACACTGATTTCAAACACACCTGGTCTCATGAGAATCAGGGAAGCATGAAAAGAGCAAGGGGCCAGCCAGTCTCACCTGAGACTTCCCTCCAGCAGTAGCTGAAGGTCTGCAGCATGCACAACACTGTCCTGGGAAGGCAGGCTTTTAAGAAATTAAGCCCTATGGAGTGGCCAAGAATTAAAGGTGTGGTGTTGACCCCATGAACAAAGCATTCTCACCGAACTATCTTACCCTCTTGTGACCCAGGGCATGCAAGGGCCCATGCTGTCTCAATGACCCCAACCCTGCAAGAGCTTTCCCCTTTATTCAGCCCCCTCCCCAATTAGTATTACTCCTATAACACAGGGAGAAAGAGACAGGAGTTCTACCAGCCATGTGTCTGTTAAGTGCCACTGAGTCATCTGTTCCCCTGCTGGGTTCTGACACCATCCTCAAATTCTCCACTGTGCTTGAGTCTACAGGTGATCAACAGGCCCCACCAAAGCCCCTATGGACCAACCCTGACAAACGACCCATTTCATCACTTTCCTGTACAAGGCCTCTGAATGTCACTCTACAACCTCAATTTCCAAAACAGAGGCCCTTTCTGTGGATTCACCACTCTCCCTGAGCTTTCACATTTGCTGAATATAGTATTTCATTTAATACAGGGGCCAGACCCTGGAGTCTGAACCTGCTTCAGAGGTAAAGCAAACACCATGTGATACTGAAAAGGGATTATTTCATGGAAAAAGGAGAGGGAGAGGCAAAGAGAAGCCATTCTAGAGTTACTTTTACAAATGTATTCACTGAAATCTAAACAGAATCCCTCATTTGACTCTGGCAGTAACGCTAACTTAAGAAAAATAAATTTTACAAGGCTTCAAATGTAAGCAGAATAGTGACCTAGAATAAGGCATATCGAAAGAGATTTAACAGTTACTTAACCTAATTAAGGTATTACAGATTTCCTCAAGTACCTTATTTAGACAACTGAAAAACTGATGTAAACTTTATCATTTCTAAGGTGTCCTGGTGGCTTACTATGGAGCTCTGGTGGCCTGGGGCAAGGTGCGCTGCGAGCCCAAAAACTGAGATACTCTAGTAGTTTGAATCCACCAGCTGCTGCTCAGGAGAAAGATGAGCCATTTCCTCTTAGGTGATTTATAATCTCGAAAAACCTGCTAGAGGTTCAGCCAGAAGTATGTTCTGAATGGTGTCTCTACTTCTCTCTTTTTCCCAAACTATGAGTGAGTTTGAGTTTAGGTTTTGGTGACATCTTCTTCTTGTCATTATTATGTACCACTGAGTTGGAATTAATTCATAACTGACCCTCCAGAAGATTTTAAAAGGCAGTAATTGCACCTGAGGAGACTGCCCATTTTTCTCCCACGGAGCAAGCTGGTGGATTCAAAGCCTGTGCCTTAAGATTGGCAGCATAGCTCCTTGCCACTAGGATACCCTTTAAGTGATTTGTTGTTATGTGTGAGTCAACTATATGGTGAATCAACAACTCATAGTGACCCTATGAACAACAGCTCTGAACTTTGCCCTTTCCTGAGGCAAACTCACCATCTATGATGCATCTGCCCCCACTGCCACAGTCATTGTGTCAATCTGTCTCACCCAAGATCTTCCTCTCCTGAGCTAACTCTCCACCCTTTTAAGAATGATGTCCTTAATAGCAAGGAGTTGGAAGCAACCTAAGTGCCCATCAACAAACGAATGGCTAGAGAAGCTGTGGTATATTCGCACAATGGAAT
>NW_006399851.1:117880-120133 GCF_000299155.1 Elephantulus edwardii
CCCAAAATCTCTGTAAATGTTTATGAAAATTAATAAAATATAATTATAGAAAAAAAAAAAAAGAATGATGTCCTTGTCCAAGGACTGGTCCCTTCTGGCAAGATGTCCAAAGTATGTCCAGATGGCATTTCAAAATCTTTGCTTCCCAAGGAGCAACCTGGTTTCACCCTCTCCAAGACAGATCTCTCTGTTCTCTTGGCAGTCCATAGTATGTTCAATACTCTTCTGCATCACCTCAACTCAAACACTTGGTTCTTCTTCTGTTATCCTTAGTCATTATTCAGTTCTCAGATGCTTACCAAACAATTGAGAAGACAATCACATGGCACACCTTAGTCTCTGGACTTACACTGTTGCTCTTTGGCACTCTGGAGAGCTCTCTGACAACAGATATTCCTAAAGCAACTCATCTTTTGATTTCCTGAATGCTGGTCCCAAGAGTGTTAATTGGGGATCCAAGCAAGATAAAATTGTTAATGTTAGGCAGTTAACCCAGAACACCAGCAGTTAAATCCACCTGCTGTTCCTCAGAAATAGGAGCATTCTTTTCCTGTAAAGATTTACAGCCTTGGAAACCCAATGGAAGGTTTTCAATTCAGACTCCAATAGATGGTAGTGGGTTTTTGGAATGATACAGTTAATACTATTCTTGTCAAGTGGTTCCAATCCACCCAGAGGTGCTTCAGAAAAAAGGCCTGGTGATACGCATCCAAAAAGCCACAATGTTTTACTGTGGAGCACAGCTCTAACACATGTGGGCTCACTATGAGTTGGAGTCAACCTCACGGTGACTGCTTGGGTTTTTTTGGGTTGATTATTTACAAAAAAAAAAACCCATAAAATGATCCTTAATAGTTTCACAACAGTTGATTCTCTGAGAAGCCTTATTCTCTGGTCTCCACCACTCCACACTGACATCCAATACTAACAACATTTGACCACCCAAACCCAGGGCCCCACACAGCAGGAGGCAAAAGGATGCACTTTGAGAGCCTTGTTCTTATTGTGTGCACAGGTTACTGCCCCGGAGCAAGCTGCTTGGGTGCCAGGGACAGAGGAGAATGACAGTCCTGCCTTTATAGCTTGCACAACCTATTAGGAAGGTAAGGGGAAAGTGGACACAAGAAGATGCTACTGCAGTTACAAGAAAGCTGTGAAATGCTATCAGGAAAGAGGTCAGTGCAGATGGCAGCAACAGGATTAATCAAGTCAGGCTCTTCCTGCTTTGGAAGCAAGTAGGAATTAGTCAAAGATAGAGAAAAAAATCCAACAAGGAAAAACAGCACCTGCAGAGTAGAAGATGGATTGTTGCAGCCTTCTTTAACAAGAAAACAGCAGGCCTAGTGGCACAGTGTGTAACATCATCTGACTGCTAACCAAAAGGTCAGAGGTTCAAATCCACCAGTCACACAAAGGGGAAAATATGGGCAGTCTCCTCCCTAAACAGCCTCAGAAACCTGATAGAAGGTAGCGATGAGTTGGAACCGAAACAACAGCAGTGAGTTTTCAAGATAGTTCAGGGGGAAATCTGACTTTATCCTTATGACTATGAACAGGCTTGATTTTATACTACCTTTAGGCATAGAGTTGGCCAGATGTTGCCATTTCCATATTTCCCAACCAACCACACACAACTTCCATGGGACCATAATGGGTTGGAGGCCCTGCAAGGCAGGCGTGCAGGAGTCTGAGATTCTTGTTATCAGCATCAATGCACTCGCTGTGCAGCCTTAGCAAATCTCTCTTTGCCCTCCTTTCTTCATAAGCTGATTACACCCACTGCCTGTGAGTCTCTTCTGACTCTTAACAACCCCTCAGCAGGTTTCTGAGGTTGACTATGTAAAGGCATTGGACTGTGTGGGTCACAACAAACTATGGCTAATATTGAGAAGAATGGGAATCCCAGAACACTTAACACTGGTCATACAAAATGTATACCTAGACTAAGAAGGAATTTTCCAAACAGAACAAGGAACACTGCATGGTTTGAAATCAATTTGCATAAGCATCAGAGTTGTAGCCTTCCTCCATACCTATTCTATCTGTACACTGAACACATAATTTGTGAAGTCTGATTCTATGAAGGACTTGGCATCAGGATCAGAGGGAGACTCATCAACAACCTGCATTATGCAGATGACACAACCTTATTTACTGAAAGTGAGGGTGACCTGAGCACCTGCTGCCGAGGATCAAAAGCTAGAGCCTTCAATACAGATTACACCTCAACATAGAACAAAAACAAAAAAACAA
>NW_006399851.1:121873-126127 GCF_000299155.1 Elephantulus edwardii
GATGGCACATAACAACAACAACAACAACAATAGGCAACATCATGAAAGATGGCGAAAGCTTGAACCTGTCAATGATTTCATCATACTTGGATCCACAAACACCCTTGGTACCAGCAAGCAGATCAGGAGACGTACTGCTTTGGGGGGCAAGGATGCTGTCAGGGACCTCTCCAAAATACTGAAGAACGATGATGTCAGTTTGACGACTAAGGTGAGCCTAATTCAGGATATGGTCTTTTCAATCCCTTGCTATGTATCTGAGACCTGGACAATGAATAAAGATAACAGACATCTTTGAGTTGTGCTGTTGGAGAAAGTACTGAATACTGTTCTCCAAAATGGACTGTCAAAAGAACGAACAGGTATGTCTTGGAAAAGGTGCAACCAAAGTGTTCCTTGGGGGTAATGATGACATAGCTTCATCTGTCGTACTTTGTACATGTTGCTAGGAGAGGTTATTAATTGGAAAGGGATATCATGATTGGATAAGTCAGAGAAAGAGAGAAAGACTCCCATGGAGATAGACTGACAGACACAGTGACTGCAGCAATGGATTCAAGTGTATCAAAGATGGTGAGGATGGCACAAGATAGGATAGGATTCAAATTTGGTTTTCTTAGAGTTGCTACAAGCCTTATTCACATTGACAACACCTGACAAAAAGTGTTTATGGAAGGAGACTGCTCATCCTTCTCCCCATAAGCCAATGGAAGATTTTCAGTCTGATAACTTAGCACCTGAGGGTGCTACTTAGGGTTCCAAGCTGACGATTACTGTCGTCGTCCATCGACTCCTAGCTGACCCTTCACAAAGTTTTCAGAGGCAGTAAATCACACAGAAGAAAACTGCCTATCTTTCTCCCACAGTGGTGGATTCAAACCTGAGCCTCTGGGTTAGCAGCACAACTCCTTACCACTAAGCCACCAGAGTACCCTACCCTGTTATTACAGTCATTAAATGCTACTGTGTTGAGAAAGGCCCATCGTAACCCAACAAACAGCAGATCTGAATCCTGTCCTATCCTGTGCCATCCTTATTATCTCTGACACAATTAAGCCCATGGAGGTAGACACTGTATCATCTCATTGGGGACTGTCCTCTCTTCCCCTGACCCTCCACCTATCTTTCCATGCAAGCTGTCCCTCTCCAAGAAACAGCCCCTCCTAGCAATATGCCCAAAGTATGTGAGCTCTGGTAGCCTAGTGGTAAGGAGCTGCACTGCCAACCTGAAGGCACATGGTTCAAATCTACCAAGTGCTCTACAGGAGAAAGACTGGTTATCTCTTCCTATGCAATTTACTGTTTCTGAAAACTGGAGGGTCAGCTATAGGTTGGTTCTGACTCTACAGTACATAAAAATAACAAACAACAAACAACATGCCCAAAGTACATGAAATGAAGCTTTACCATCCTTGCTTCAAAGGGGCACTCAGGTTATACTTTCTCCAAGACATTTATTTACATGTGTTCTTTTGGCAGTCCATGGGATATTCAGCATTTTCTCCAACACCACAACTGAAAGGCACTGATCTATTCCTGTCATCCTTATTCATTGTCCAGTTCTCTGAAAAGATTATAGCTTGAATCAGGTACACTACAGTCTTTAAACTGACATCACTGCTCTTCCGGACTTTGGAGAGGAGATCCCTGACCACAAACTCTCCCAATCCCATAGTCCCCAGATTCCCTGACTACTGTTAACAAAGGGTATTGACTGTGGATCCAAGATGAAATCACTGGCCACTTCAATCTCTCGCCATCTATCGTTACAGTCCAGTGGTGAAGGTTTTTGTCTTCCTGATGTTGAGATGTAACCCATATTGAAGGCTACAGTTCTTGAGTATCCATTTAAAAATGGTAAAACATAAACATCATGAGAACAGGACTCAGTCACTATTCCTAGCACTCAGCAAGTCCTTTTGCACCTAAATCACTGCCTGTTGAGTCACTTCTGACTCACAGTGGCCCTGCAGGACCTAGGAGCACTACCTTCAGGGGAAGAAGGTCACGTCTTCAGTCCCTGACATCTTTCTCCTGCCACACCAGCTGGTGGGCTGCAATGGCCAACCTTTCGGTCAGCAGCCCACAGGCCTGGGCCCCCAGGCTCCTTTTCTCACACTTCAGAAACTGAAAACAAACCCACTGCCCTCAAGTCCATTCAAAATCGCAGTGACCCTCATCCTGGTTCCAAAAGCTGTCAATCTTTACAGAAGCAGAATGCCCATCTTTCTCCTCAGGTAGGGCAAGTGGATTTGAACCAGCAACCTGTAGGTTAGCAGCATGACACTGAAATGCACCAAGGCACCTCATTTAGCACTTTAAAAATCCCACTGCCACGGAGTCAATCTCAACTCAGATCAACCCTCCATCAGTTTCTGAGACTGTAAATCTTATGGGAGGAAACTAAACATCACACTTCACAAATTTGAACCATTGCCTTTTGAGCCAGCAGCCCCAATACACACTACAACACAAGAACTGGAGGTGTCAGGCACATCCTTGAGTGAGTGAATGAAAGAAAGATCAGTTCGTAAACAATAACGCATCAATCAAGTTCCTGAAACTCTAGACTTTGACAAAGAACTATGACCCGATCATCCCAAATTGGCAAAGTTGTCACTGTCATCACAGACCTTTTGCAAGAGATAATGATAATAACCGGCATATCTAAAAATAATTAGTGCAAACAAGCCTCTAAAATCGTTTTGCTACATAGTCTCTTTAAAGCCAATGCTTTCCTAAAACAAAAAGCATGAGAGAGGACAGACATCCATGGAGGAAGAGGCTTCCTTGATGATTCATTCTTTTATGGGATTTTTTTTTATCCTGTAAATTTAAAGCCCACCTGACTTCAGCCATTTTTTAATACTGGTCCCTCGTGTGCAGTACCGGGTGTGTTTTTAAAGTAGCTTTCCATTCCTTACAGAAATATAAAATAAAATTAATCACCCTCAGATCCAAAGGTGGCCTGGAATGTCTTTAGGCAATATGATATACAGAGGAACAGAGATGCAAGGAGAAGGAAAGATTTCTGAAGTCTTTCGAAGCAACCACTTGGGTCACGTTGTAACAAATAACTTTGGGAGGGAGTGGGGGCAGATGATTCATAATTATGATTCCCAGTCCTCAGCTAATCATGCAAATTCTCCCATTAAGCGGAACACTGTAGTCCTTTTGGGGAAAGGCAAAACTATCAAGTTCTCAACATATCCACATTTGGGTTTATTCGGGGCTTTCAAAGGGGCATTACTACAGTTCCCCTTAGCACAAATGAAAAACCAAGACAAACAACTACTGCCTACAAGGTTTTCTCCTCAGAAACATTCTGGAGTCACACACAGATGTGACTGATGTACTGAAAGTAAACAAATGACAGGAGGGTGGACAGTGCCATTCCAGATTCCGCGTGCATTCCCAGAAACAAGACTGCCACTTGGACACACGGCTGATGGGGGAGCTCAGAGTACAAAACCGGAAAAATATTAAAATGTCACCGGCACTTGTTTAAAGTTTCCACCTTCCCACACACCCCAGCCCCCTGCTCCAGCCTCGGAGGACTCCAGGGGCGCGCGGGGGAAATGTGCACTTGACTTCCGTCCTGCCCCCGGGCTGGAACAGGACCCTTCCTACCAGCCCCTGGGGACCCTCCACGCAGGACGCCCGGGCCTCCCTCCCATGGGGGACGCCTCCTCGCGGCGCCCGGCCAGGCGAAAATGGAGCACGCGTCCGGGGCCCTCCCAATGGCCCAGCCCGCGCCGCCTCCCGCACGCCCGCCGCCCGGGTCGCCGCGCCTCCGCCCGGCCCCGCGGGAAGCAGCTCGGTGCCGCCCACTCGCCACGTCCAGCTAATCGCCCGCGCAGGACCGCAGCCCTAATCGGCCGCCCGCAGCCGCGCTCCCGCCGCCGCCTCCCCTCCCCCGCGGCCCTGCCTCGCCCCGCCGCGAAGACCGTAGTAGGCCCGGCCGCACGCCCGCCGCACCTACCATGGTACAGATAGAGGCGAATTTGGAGACTGTCATTAGGATTTCCATCCGCCCAGCGCCATCTTCCACCCAATCACAGCGGCGGCGGGCGGGGGAGGGAGCCGGGCTCCCGCTCTCGCCGCAGCTCCGGGCGGACCCCAAGCCGCACGGACCGACGGGCCGAACCTGCGATGCCGCTACAGCCACAGCCGTCGGTACTCAAGCACTCACGGCCGCCGCTGCCTCCGTTGCACAGCCCGCGCGCCGCGCCCGGGAACAGCTCCGCCGAGGCC
>NW_006399851.1:126296-130394 GCF_000299155.1 Elephantulus edwardii
CTGCACCCCTCCGCCCACTCCCCGCTCAGCCACGCCTCCTACGCTGCACCGCCCCCGCCCCAAGTCCAACCAAGCCAGGAAGTCGGCCCGGTCCCGCCCCACCCTCGCGCGTGGTCGGGGCGGGGTTCGGGCCGCAACATACTCTGCCCTGCATTCCCTGCGGTCCTAGAGCCCGCGCGTAATCTGAGCCCTGGCTGGGAGGGGACAGTAGAGCCGAGGTAAACCCTGCCCATCGTTGGTGCCGAAACCGAAAAGCAGGGCGCTTAACTGGGTGATTTCAGGGTGTGGTGAGGTGAAAACCGCTTCTATACGGGTAACCTTAAGAATACAATCTCCAAAGCGCTTTCCAGAATGCAAGGGAGTTTTTTTTGCTTTGTTTTAAAATTATATTGGGTAATTACCTGGGTCAGAGTCCCGTAACTCCGAGAAAGACAAATTTAGTAACTAGGAAGTGGCAAAGTTAGAACTTAGCTCTTTGAACTAAGAGTAAAGATAAGAAGGAGGGGTGGGGAGGACCTGCCTTTCTGGCTCTTGTTGGCTTTGAACTGAGAATATGTTTATAAATATAGAATCTAAATATATTTGTTCTAGACAGCAGGAACTACAAAAAAGGAAAGATCTCAACCCAGCAGCGAGAATGATGCAGGAAGTCCAGCAAGTGCGAAAAATGCCCTATGAGAAGCAGTGTTAGCTAGGGGGCTGTTTCCTCTTTTCTATTTTTACAAACCTCATACTTACACCCTGTACATCATAGCTGGCAGCTGAGCTTCACTTCTGCCTAGTTGAGAAAGTAGTTTAAGTGAGTTTAATGACTTTGTCGTCTTGGGAAACTGATGATACTCGGTGGGTGCATTAGAGTGATGTAGTGCTTTCCTGGAGTGGACCCCACCATCTCTGTGGGGCTAAAGTCTTGAATTTAGACAGGGTTCACAGGATAAAAGTATTCTGCCAGATAAGCAATCAAACAACATTTAGGTGGGGGAAAATTACTTTTGTTACACAAATGTGGTTTCCATAGTGATTTCCATTCTAAGCTTGTTGGGCAGAAAATTTTCAGCTTGAAGATAGATAGCCAAGTCCCAAAGTACTCAGCTTGGTTCTTCAGGTACCTAGGGAAGCTGGACCTCCTCTTGGCCCCAACACTCAAGCCAGTGCCTATGGCCTTCTCTTAAGCACCTTGCAATACCCACCTTAATGTTGACTGTATACAATGCACTTCTATACAGAGTTACATCTTACATTGAAGGGCCTCCCTGGATCTCCTTTGTGTGCTTCATGCCCCAGATCTGTCTTGTCTATCTTCATAAATGTCCATGGTCAGCCTTTCCTTCCCACCTGGTGTTCCTGTCCAAGGAGAACAATAAACCCCAAAACCATAAGAACCTTGTCAAGTTGACTGATTCATGGCAATCCCATGTGTTTTGGAGTGGAGCTGCACTACTTTATATATGTATATGTATATATGTATATGTATATGTATATGTATATGTATATGTATATGTATATGTATATGTATATGTATATGATACAGGCCATGGTCTTTGCAATCACTTGCTATGTGGATCAGAGAGTTGGACAATGACTAGGGAGGATAGAAGGAGAATTTATGCCTTTGAGCTGTGGTGCTGGAGAAGAGTTTTGAGTGTACCATGGACTGCTAAGAAAACAAAAAGGTTCATCCTGGAGAGGGTTAAATCAGGCTTCTCCTTGGAGGCAAGGATTCTGAAGCTTCATCTGACATACTTTGGACATGTTGCAAAGAGGGACAAGTCCTTGGAGAGGAACGTCATGCTTAGGAGGGTGGAGGGAAAGCGCAGGAGGGGAAGGCCCTCTATGAGGTGGATTGATTCAGTGACTGGGGTATTAGGGGTGGGTGTGTCAGAGACGGTGCGACAGGCACAGGACAGAGCAGGGTTTAGGGCTGTTGTACATAGGGTCGCTATGAGTCGCAGGCAACTCAACGTCACATAACAACAACAACAATATATAGATCATTCAGGAGGCTGGGCTTTATGAAAAAGAATGTGGCGTCAGAACTGGAGGAAGACTCATCAACCGACGTTATGGAGATGATACAACTCTGCTTGCTGAAACTGAGGAGGATGAGAAGTGCTTGCTGCAGAAGGTCAAGGACTGTAGTGTTCAATACCAATGGAAGCTCATCATCAAGAAAGCAAAGATTCTCACCACTGGGCCAATTGGCAGAACCATGATAGATGGAGAATAAATTGCAATTGACAACAATTACAGCTTGCTCAGCTCAGCAATCAACATTCTTGCCACCAGCAATCAGGAAATCAAAAGATGAATCTCACTGGCAAAGTCTGCTGTCAGGGACTTCTCCAGAGTACTGAGGAGCAGCAGCAGTGTCAGTCTAGAGACCAAGGTGTTCCTAATCCAAGCCATGAGCTTCAAAGTTACATTGCTATGCATCAGAGAGCTTGACAGTGACTAAGGATGACAAAGAAAAATTAATGCCTTTGAGTTGTGGTGCTGGAGAAGAGTCTTTGTTTTCTTGGCAGTCCATGGTATATACATTCAAGACTCTAAACCCATTGCCTTCAAGATGGCTTTGACTCCTAGGGATCTCATCTGAGTAGAACTTCCCAGAGGTCATAATTTGTGTGAGAGTAAACTGTTCCCTCTTCATTCCAAGAGCAGCTGGTGAGCTTAGTACTTTAACCACTATAGCACCAGGCCTCCCACGTCAGGACCAAACCCAGTTGTTACCAAGTTCTGTCTTAAATTCTGACTCATAACTCCATCTTTCTCCCTCAGAGTGGCATGATGGGTTTGAACCATGTACCTTTTGGTTAGCAGACTAATGTGGAGGTAGCTGGTAGATGTTCTGGCCATGTAAATGAGCGGGTGATGTCACAGACCCTGACTGCAGAAGGTCACATTGCACTGCCTCCCAGACTCAGAATGAATGAGAGGAAAGAACAGAGGGTTTGAACTGTTTGCTGAGTGCTGTGCAGGGAGCTTTTGCACCATGTGGTTAAGGATAAGATTTGGCTTAAACTCCACACTTAGAACCAAGAGCCCTTTTGTCAAGTCAATTTCAACTCCTGTTAACCCTGTGTGACAGTAGAACTGCTCCACAGGGGTTTGGGGTTTCTAGACTGTGATCTATACCAGTCACTGCTTCCTCACTCCCACCCCCCCAGGAAGTAGATTACCAGGTAGAGGTGATCAAGGAAAGGAAGATACTTAACAAGATTACTTGACACAGTGACTGCCACAATGGGCTTAAGCGTGGTGGAGATGATGGCACAGGAAAAGGCAAGGTTCTGTGGTTCATACAGTCACTATGAGTCTTAGCCGACTTCATGACAATTAACAGCTAATAGATCACCAGGCCTTTCTTCCTACTCTCTCAGTCTGAAAGCTCCGCTGAAACCTATCTATCGTGGCTATCCCTGCTGGTATTTGCAACATCTGTGGCTAAAGCTTCCAGCATCACAGCACACAAAGCCATCACCATACAAAAGATTAACAGATGGTGCAGGATGAGATGCGAAAACAAAGAGGTTGCCACAGTGGGCTCAGCTATAAACAACAGTCATGAGGATGGGGCAGGCAGGTCCCATCAGAAATGACTCTACAACACCTAACAAAAACAATCTCTTTGAAGCAGAGCACCAGGTCTTTCTCTCTGGGGAGCCACTGGGTAACTCTGAACCTCCCTCCTATCAGAAGTTTAGTGTTTGTGCTACAGGATGCTTTAATTTAAGCCTGGAAAGAAATTTTTACCTGCAGCTTCATCAGCTTGTCCAAGAGTTCCATTGTACCCAAAGAGGATCAGAAGCTCTTTCTTTATACTTGAGATTTAAGCTACCAGCTGCTAACTGAAAGGCTACTGGTTTGAATCCACCTGGCTATTTTATGGGAAAAAGACTAGCAATTGGTGTCTATAGATACTGCATCCAGGAAAACCCCATGGGGAAGTTCTACTCTAGCACATGGAGTGAGCATGAGTAGGAGTCAACTTGTAAACCCCTAAGAAGGTGGTGAGGAGGGGGGGATGAGGTGAGTGGGGAGAAAAGTGCAACAATGAATGAATGGAATTCCAAAATCTCTGTAGATGTTCATTGAAAT
>NW_006399851.1:130494-138018 GCF_000299155.1 Elephantulus edwardii
AAAAAATTTAAAAAACAGATGAGGAATAGAACTACTTAAAAGGAATATATGATTAAGTATTATTTGAAAGACAAGAGTCCAGAATAAGAGCTGCATAGTAAAGTGGGCTGGGGGGGCGGGGATTGTACAATAATGAAAGAATATTCTTTTCAAAGAGACAAGTGAAATGGGGGGGGTGGTCAGGGAGGAAAATGCAACAATGAATGAATGGAAGTCCAACTTCTCTATAAACTTTGATTAAAATCTCAATTTAAAAAAAACTCAAATTCAGGATAATAGATTTCAGAGTTGAAAAGAATCATACATATTCTCCAACCTATCAGGTCCTATTATAGTTGTGAGAACTCAAATACAGAAAAAAACCTGTTATATTTCTAAATATAAAACAGCAGAGGCAAGCCTAGAACCTAGGTTCTAGAAAAATATTTTATGCTATTTAGAGAATATTATTGGTATTGCATGGATGGGAATATTAACGTCTAAGGGGTAAATGGTTAATATCATTGGCATCAAGGTTTGACAGTGGATTCAAGTTTAGCCACGGCATTTATTAATTTATTACCTTATTAGAGAAATTAAACCTCCCTAAATCTCTAAACTCTACAAACTCTCTAAACTTTATAAATTTACAGAAATTATGTTAGTTATAGAACAGAGTCTTCTCTCAGTTGTATTTGACTTGACGATATTAACCACTACTACATGAGACTAGTGCTGTTATATCTGGAGGAATACTCTTTCACTTTGTACATCACTCTTTGTCAATGTGCTGTATGAACCTTGTGCCATTGGGGTATCAAATACCAGAATGGTTTCCCAATGTAGGCAGTGTTTGGTGGAGCTCTCCATTGTAAAACATATTTGGAAGCAGGAATGGCATTTACTTCCTAAACCACATACCTCTGGAAACTCTATGAACTTGGAGAAATGATGATAGTTATTGAACAACAACAACAATTTCCTTATTTTTCATCAATAAAATAATAATAATAAAACTTAAAAAAAAAGACAATGCCTTTACCTACATCAGAGGGTTCCTCTAGAATAAGACATGTTGTTGTTTATTGCCATCGAGTTGAGTACGACTCACAGCAACCCTATGGACTAAAGGCTTGAAGCCTTTTTATAACTATTGTCATTTATCAAAATTCATAGAGTTTCCAGGGGCATGTTGTTTAGGAAGTGGATGCCACCCCTGCTTCTAAACCTGTCTTAAAACATAAAGGGTGATATATGGAACCATAGCAGCTGGTATAATGTAGAGCACTTTAAATCAACATCTAAATTCAAATGTTGAAAACTCGGGGTGCCCTCAGTCAGCCAGCTTATCCTCTCAGATGTAAAGGGCATCTGAAGGCTCTGGCGGCACAAACAGCTGTGGGCTACTAACTAAAAGGATGAAGGTTCGGGTTCACCCAGAGGTGCCTCAGAAGAAAGGCCTGGTGATCTGTATTGAAATCTCTCTGGAGCACAGCTCTCACTCCACAGCTACTGGTACTAACTAGTTTTCTCCATGTACCAGATAACTAAGTGGATCCTGTCTTAAGATTTCTAGTGTGCACGAGGACACTGCTCTGAGCTGACACAACCAAGTGCCTCTCTCTTGGCCAGGCTGAGGAGCAGGAGGCACAGCCAGACTCACACCCCAGTGCTCACATCTGGAGCCAAGTGTGTTCTCCTTCTCCATATGGCTTCTTTAAAAAGACATTTTACTTTTTTCTCTTTTTTATTATTATTATTAATTTTAATGAACATTTACAGAGACTTTGGATTTCCATTCATTCATTGTTGCACTTTCCTCCCTGCCCAACCCCCCCCCTCCCCCAGTTTGCTCTTCTCTTTGAAATGTAAAAGAAAAATGCTTTCATTGTTTTACAATCCCTCCCCCCAGGTCCACTCCACTATGCAGCCTTTGTTCTGGACTCCTATAATGACAGTAATACTTAATCACATATCCGTTTTAAACTGTTTTCTCCCTCAACTGTTTCAATGCAGTATACATGATTTATCTCGTATTTCTCAGTCTCCTCCTGACCCCGATGTCAGTCCTGTTTTACAACAGTGGCACTATGCCGTATTTGTCCTTTTGTGCCTGAGATATTTCACTCAACATAATGTCCTCCAGGGTCATCCATTTTGAATAAAATTCCATGAGTTCCTTGTTTTTCAATGCAGTGTAGTATCCCATTGTGTGAATATACCACAGCTTCTCTATTCCTTCCTTTGTTGATGGGCACTTGAGTTGTTTCCATCTCCTTGCTATTGTGAACAAAGCCGCAATAAACATGGTGTGCAGACATTTTACATTTTAACTAATACTTTGTTATCTTTTTGGTGACGGATTCCACAGTAGTTTAGTTTCCTATTCAACAGCTTCTATACAAGTTGTTCGATGGTGTTGGTTATTATCTTAGTTACCTCGTGCTTCTGTAAAGAGATGCCACACATGAGTGGCTTTACAAACAGGAATCCCTTCTCTTACCAGTTAGGAGGCTAGAAGTCCAAATTCAGGGGAGGGCTCTCTCTCAGAGAAATCCTTGCTTCCTTTAGCATCTGCAGGCCAGGCATTCCTTGGAGGTTTCTACGTGTCCTGACCATCTATGATGACAAGGAGCTTCCTCAAGCAAAGACCTGCATGCATAAGAATACGCTCCACTCTTGTGATTCTAAGTTGTTCTGAAGTCGTCTCTATCTAACTCTCTTCCCTCTCCTTTTTCTCTAGTGAGATGAAAGTTATTACAGGCCACTCCCTGGGAAAAGTCCCCTGTACATCATGGGAGATCATTACATAGTTTCCACTTTACATTGTTACATATAAGTATTTTAGAGGGGCCACAGCTACATCCATTCTTCACAATGAGCGAAGATTCTTATTATTTCTGTTCTGGTTGTTCAGTTCCTATTCATCTAGTTTCCCTCCCTCCTTATATTCTCATCTTTGTTCTAAAGTCATTGTTGACTGACTTCATTGTAAAGGAGAACAATATTTACAGGTGATATTCTTAATCTTTGAGCTAATTTGGATTTTAGCTACAAGGTATCCCTGGGGAGTACTTTTGATGCATTAGAGTCATTTTTCCATGTGCATTCAGAGTTTAACGCCACATTCAATATTTGCATCCTAATTATCTGGCTCTCATTTATCACTTTTGCATTTGGATTTTCATCTTATCACCCACTTTTTTGCCTGTTATTAGCTTACCTAGGGCACTAAATGTTATGAAAAAAGATGTCACTCAATTCTCTTAATGCTAAGATGCACTTGACTTAAATTATTGTCAGTTGCTTTACTTGCACGTGAAAGCTGGACAATGAACAAGGTAGGTTGCAGAGGAATTGATGCCGTTGAATTGTGGTGTTTGCAAAGAATGTCAAATATAACAAAGGCTGGCAAAAGAACAAACAAATGTGTCTTGGGGAAAGTGCAGCCACCTTAGAAATCAGGGTGGTGAGATTTTAATTGACTAATTTTTGAAAGATAGCCAGGCCTTTCTTCCTAACCTACCTTAGTCTGTCAGCTCCACCGAGACTGGGTTGGTCAGGGTGAGCCTGCTGGTATTTTAAATACCACTTGCATAGTTTCGAGTATTGTAGCCACATCCAAACCACCACAGAACAATACACTGACAAAACAATCTCTATTACGCACACACACACACACACACACACACACACACACACAATCAATGGGATGGCTATTAAACTGATCCTCACTAGATGATATGGAAGTGTTGAGCACTCTGTCTTTGTTCCGTGTGTTAAGGACACAACCAGGCCTCTGAAAATCACATTGTCACCCCTCTAAGGTCCATTCATAAAACAGCTCTGCAAAACAGTGTTTGAAGTACAGACTGTGTGTGTTTGAAGTCCTGTTGCTTCTACATGGAATACAAGGTACCTCGTTTGCATAATGATTTGGGTGTTGAGCTGCTAACTGGAAGGTCACCAGTTCTAACCCACCAGCCTGCTTTGCGGGAAGAAGATGGGAAGCCTCCTGGGTTTGAAATTTACAGCCTCAGAAACCCAATAGGGGGCTGTTATGTGTTGGAGTTAACTCAGTGGCTGCGGGTTTGGTTTTAGATTTCTTTCTCAGAGCCTTAGGGGTGCAATGGTTATGCACTCAGCTACTCTCCAAAAGGTTCAAACCTTATCAGTCGTGCTGAGAGAGAAAGATGAGGCAGTCTGCGTCTATAAAGATTTACAGGCTTGGAACAGCTCCACTCTGTTATAAGGCATCCCTGTGAGTTGGAATTGACAAAGGTCTGGATTTGGCTTGTTATTGTTTCTCTGACTGAATATGACTGTTGTTGTTGTGTACTATCGAGTCAGAACCCACTCATAGTTGATCCTCCAGTGAATTTTCAGAGGAAGTAAATTGTACGGGAGGAGATTGCCCATCCTTCTCCAGTGGAGCAGCTGGTGGATTCAAACCATGTGCCTTCGAGTTGACAGCACAGCTTCTTACAGTAGGCCTAGGCCTCTCCTTAAAGGCTTTTCAGCATGTGAGGAGTGAAAAATGTTTGGCGTCTCAGCCATGAAAAGGTCCATGCAAATCTCTTTGCTGGTGTGGATGCCCACACGTTAGAGGACCTCAGAGGCTGGGCCAAGGGCTCCAGAATCAGGTACCACATCTGAGAAACTAGAGGTCAGCTGCTCCCATAGAAGAACACATTTGGTGCAACAGGGAGAGACACACTCTAATTAATTAATAAAACGCACAAAGAGTTTGTAGAGAAAAGAAAGTCAGCAAGCTTTCAACGCACACCTTGGTGCCCACAGCCCCATTGTCCCCACCACAGTGGCATGCTGATAGTCACGTTTCCTCTTGGAAACCTGCAGCTGTCCCACATTTTATTGAGCTTCACTTTACTGTTCTTCATAAAGACAACATTTTTTTTAACCATTTGAAGGTTGGTGTAGCCCTGCATCCAGGAGGCCCGTGGACACTATATTTCCAACAGCGTGCGCTCCACTTTTGTTTCTATTTCCCAGAGTGTTAACTTCCTAGATAGTTGAAGCTTTTTCATCATGCTATTGCATGCTTTACAGACTGGCCAAAAACTCAATCCCACTTCTACAGAGTCATTTAAAGCTCATTGGGACCATGTGGGACAGAGCAGAACTTTCCCATAGGGAAACCCATAGGCCGTAAACCTCAATGAAAGCAGACTGCCTCATCATTTTCTCACAGAGCAGCTGGTAGGTTCGAACTGCTGACCTTTTGGTTGCCAGCCCGACAGCGACTTGCTATGACACCATAATATTTATCATATACCACGAAACCAAAACCAAGCCCACCGAACAGTAATGGTGACCCTCCATTGGGTTTCTGAAGCTGTACATCTTTAGTGTAGATGTAACTTTGTAATGTTGTTGTTGCTGTGTACTGTCCAGTTGGAACCTGTAGCTGACCCTCTGGTGGCTTTTCAGAGGCAGTTAATTTTCGTGGGAGGAGACTGTCCATCCTTCTCCCACCGAAGCCCATACCTTGGAAATTACAATGCAATTTATTGCCTCTTTGTAATATGCACTGAGAAAAAAAATATTCTTGTGAAGTACTTTATTGGAATGTTCCATTTCTTGTGGTGATCTGGAGCCCAGCTTGTAGCATCTCAGGGCCTGTCTATATCCTCCACCCAGGGATCTGCCTTCTTTACTCTTGTATCTCTATCCTCTGAATCATGATTGTGTCGTTAGATGCCATCGAGTCGTAGACAACTCATAGCGACCCTATGAACTAAAGGCCTGAGCACTGTTCATAGAGTTTCCAGAGGCAAGCCATTTTGGAAGTGAATGCCACTCCTCCTTCCAGGCTTGTTTTAATCGGGAAGCTCCACCAAACACTGTCCACCATGGGTATCCATTATCATGTTTGGCACATCAGTGTCACAGTGTTCAGCATCATAGCAACCATGAGTTACCTCTTACGGCAATGCACAGACCAGTGTTATACCACCTAGAAGAATGACAGGAGAACAGTTTGAACCTGGCCTGAGGGCTGCAGATTAAAATCACCCACCTTGGACTTGGTAGCATAACGTTCTGTCCACTAGGCCAATGTAGCTTTCTCTCTGTTGTTGTTGTTAATTGTTGTGAGCCAAAACAGAAACTTCAAACACACTGCCACTGAGTCAATCAGGAGGACCAGATCCAAGCCAGGGTCATTTTAGTTGCTTCTTAAGCATCAGAAAGTTGGATAATGACTAAGGATGACAGAAGAAGAATCAGTGTTGTTGAATTGTGGTGTTGGTCAAGAGCACTGAATAGCCATCCCATAAGCTGACAAATAGCAGACAAGTATGTCTTGAAGGAAATGCATTCAAGTCATTCCTTAGAGGCGAGGATGGTTAAAGTTCCTTCACACATGTTTCATTAGACATGTTGTCAGGAAGGCCAGTCCTCAGAAAAAGAAATCATGATCAGAAAAAGAGAGAAGACCCTCACCAATTTGGTTTGACACAGTGACTGTGACAGTGGGCTCGGGCATCTCAGAAATTCTGGGGGTGGGGTAGGGTGGGATAAAGTTCAGATCTGTTGTTCAGGGGCTTGCTGTATGAGAAGCAGTTGACTGGCACCTAACAACGATAGCAGATCTTACCTGAGCCCACTGCCTCATTCTTCCATGGCATAACTGATAGGTTTGAATTGCCAGCCTTTCCAGTAGTAGCCATAACCTGCTGCACCACCAGGTCTCTCTAACTGGCAGGTGTTTGGGACACAAATGCACAGGGCATACCCATGAATCCACATGTAGCCAGCGTGGGGACCAGCTGTCCAGGTCACTGACTCCAGAACTCCTCCTTCAGGGGCTTCCCTGGCTTGCTCTCCACATGAGGCACCTTGGCCCCTTCCTGTCTATCTGTGATGACCCCTTGGTGTCAATGACTCAGCTCCTGGATTGGACACTTGACTCAGCACTTGGCCCCTGCAAGGTTTACCTTCCTGTATCTGCTCATTCTCAACATTCAGAGTCACCAAACGGCTGAGGTCATTGTCTGCCTGTCATCCTCCAAAGCCACCAGTGCCCCAGGCTTGGATGCCTTATCATCATGCTTTTATTTTTTTTCTTCCTTATTCAGCTCCACTCTCTTTCCATGCAGTCATGTGGATCCTACCTCAGGGTATCTAGTGCTTTTACATGAGAGCTTACAAGGGCAGGAACTTGGGTAGTGCTAAAACCTGCCATCAGAGAAAAACAAAAACCCAGCTCAACCACTGTCATCAAGTTGATTCTAACTCACAGTGGTCCCACAGGACAGAGCAGAACTGCCTCATAGTATTTCCAAGGCTGTAATCTTTACAGAAGCAGACTACCACATCTTTCCACTGTGGAGCAACTGGTACATCTGAGCAGCCAACCTTTTCATTAGCAGCCAAGTGCTCTAACCATCGTGCCACCAAGGCATCTTTACCAGAGATGGAAAGGGAAAATGTTTTTAACTACTAGGAGCTAGAGTCAGAAAATCAAAAGGGCCGAACTCATTCAGCATTTCTTAAGCTCAAGGAACTGAAGAACAAATTCAA
>NW_006399851.1:139538-143600 GCF_000299155.1 Elephantulus edwardii
GGTTGGCGCAGGATAGAGCAGGGTTTAGGGCTGTTGTGCATAGGGTCACTATGAGTCGCAAACGACTTGATGGCACATAACAACAACAACAACAACAACAACAGTGGGTGACAGAGGGAGCCATGGTGTCCTGGTTGTAAGGAGTTGTGCTGCCAACCCAAAGGCACATAGTTCAAATGCGCCAACCACTTCATGAGAAAAAGTCAGGCAGTCTCCTGCGGTGTGATGTATAGTCCCCAAAAACTTGTTCTTAATCAGCTGTTACTTAATTACAATTTGATGGCACATAGCAACAGCAGCAGTGAGTGATATGGAGCTCTGGTGGCTTAGTGTTAAGGAGTTACACTGCCAACCCAAAGGCACATGGTTTGAATCCACCAGCTGCTCTGCAGGAGAAAGATGGGCAGTCTTCTCCTGTGCAATTTCCTGCCACTGAAAACCTCCTGGAAAGTCATCTACTGAATCAATGGTACACAATAACAACAACAACAAACTGATGAGTACTAGAGAACACTGATGTTATCCATCATATCCAAGGAACCGTACTTCTAACCCAAAGGCAGTGCCTCTCTGGGAATTCAAGTCCACCAGTGACTTTGAGGGAGGAGGATGGGGACCCTCCTTCCAAGCAGTTTACAGCCTCAGAAACCCACTGGAGGGTCAACTATGAATAGGCTCTGTGGCTCTGTCTCCATAGCAATGAGCTTGAGAAAGACAGAGAACAGTGAATGATAGGGAAATGTTTATACTGCATCCTTTCAAAGGCAGAACATTTGTGAGACCCAGAAACAAAGCCATCTGCCAAACTCCACCTCACAGATTTCACTGCATTTTTTTCTGAGGCTCACCCACCGCTATCCCAGCCCACCATCCCCCCCATTTCCCCAGCCCACTGTCCTCCCTCATTTTCCCAGCCTACCATCCCCCCTCATTTTCCCAGCCCACCACCCTCCCATTATCCCAGCCCACCATTCCCCCTCATGAACGTCCCTGCATGTCTCCTCCCTGGTCTCTCTCCTCCCGCCTGTGCCCTTCAAGTCATTTCTTTATGTTCATTCCTTCAGAGTTGTTCCTGAATGCAAATCTGGTCATATTCTCCCCTCCTGCAAAATCCCCGCGAGTTTCATTGTCAGAGGACATAGACTCAGGTCCTCCTCCTCACCTGTGCCAGGGCTGGAGTCCCTGACTAGCAAGGTAAGGAGAGGCTTACTTGTCTGAGGCTCTGTTCTCTGGAGGAGCACAAACAATGAAGCTGTCAAATAGACAAGCAAAGGTGTGCATGTAGGGTGAAAGAGAGAGAGAGAGATTTATATCAAGGAAATGTCTTGTGCACTTTGAGAACTTGGGGAGTCCCAGCTCTAAGTGTGAGATGTCAGCTGCTTGCTGGGTTCTGAGGCTGACAAACCCAAGATTGTCAGACAAAACAGCAGGCCTCTGGCTCAAGTCCAAAGAACTGGAGGTGTCGAGTCCCATGCAGGATCCTGATTGAGCCAAAAGCAAGAGAGCTTTGTCAAACGTCCATCTATTTTCAATACAGCTACACCTCCAAGGAAATGCCTTTTCAACTGATTGGCTCATGGCAAATTTCAATGGAACTAGAGTAGAAAATATTGGAGGAAGCCTGTTGTTCTTCATAATGTTAGTGCCTGGATCAAAACAAGCCGTCCGTTTTCTGCCATACTGCTGGAGGGTTCCAGGAAGGCAGAACCTTACTCAGCCCATTTCAACCGGAAACAAGCCCCCATCTAAAAGTCTTCCTTTTCTTTCTCATCACCATGGCAATTTAAATCATCTTCTCATTGCCAAGATCTCCTGCAATAGATCTTCCACTCCTCTTTATTTCTTTTCTACTTTTTACTACAGGGAATTTAAAACATATAAAGACCTAAAGAGAATAATAAAATTAACCCTATTTGTTTGCCCATCATCCAATTTTTCTGTGATGTTATAAAAATTAACATCATAGTAAAATGAAACAAACTATTGCTAACTGAGAAGAATGGGAATCCCAGAACACTTGATTATGCTATGTGAAACCTATACTTAGGCCAAAAGATAGAAGAAACACTGCATGGTTCAAAATTGGGAAGGGTGTATGCCAGGGATGTCTCCATACCTTTTCAATCTATATGCAGAACAGATTATCTGGGTGGTTAGTCACTGTGAGGAGAACTGTGGCATCAAGATTTAAGTAGATTCATCAATAATCTGTGTTATACAGATGACACAATCCTGCTTGCTGAAACTAAGGAGGACCTGAAGTGCTTGCTGCAGCCTTATGTATGAATTGAAGCTCAACATCAGGAAAACAAAGATTCTCACCACTGGGCTAATTGGCAGCATCAGGATGGATGGTGAAGAGACAGATTGTTAACAGCTTTAGATTGCTTGGCTCCACAATCAACACTCTTGTAACAGCAGCCAGGAAATTAAAAGATTAATTACTTTGGGGAAAATCTGCTGTCAGAGACCTCTCCAAAGTATTGAAAAGCAATAATGTCAGTCTGGAGGCAAAGATGTGCCTGATACAGGCCATAGTGTTTACAATTACTTGCTATGCATCAGAAAGCAGGACAATGACTAGGGATGATAGAATAATGGATGCCTTTGAGCTGTAGTGCTGGAGAAGAGTACTGACTAGACCGTGGACTGCTAGGAGAACAACAGGTTCATCCTAGAGAGGGTGAGACCAGACTGCTCTTTGGAGGCAAGGATTCTGAAGCTTTCCCTGACATACTTTGGACATGTTGGAAGGAAGTTCTTGGAGAAAGACATCATGCTTGGGAGGGTGGAGGGACAGTGCAAGAGAGGAAGACCCTCTATGAGATAGATTGATTCAGTGACTGCGGTAATTGGGATAGGTGTGTCAGAGACAATAAGTTTGGCACAGGATAGAGCAGGGTTTAGGGCTGTTGGACATAGGGTTGCTATGAGTGGCAGGCAACTCAACTACACATAACAATAACAGTAAAATGCTTGAATTTTAGGTGTACAATGAGTTTTGATAAATGAATACACCTACTCCTCACTTATCAGCTATATTGTTATCTGACATTTTAAGATTACAATAGAGAAAAATCTACTATATATTTGAGGCATTAATGACATATGTCTGATAGCATGGAATGCCAAGGTGCTAGGTAAGAGGAACACTGGCTGTGATGGTTAAGGTTATGTATTAGTGCAAGTGGGCCATAGTTCCTAGGGTTTTAGTAGTTTCATTGTTGTTGTTATTGTTGTTGTTATGTGCCTTCATATCAGAACTGACTCAGAGCAGACCTTCCAGAGAGTTTGCAGAGGCAGCAAATCTCATGGAAGGAGATTGTTCATCTTTCTCCCTCAGAACAACTGGGGGATTCAGACCACATGCCTTTAGATTGGCAGAGCAACTTCTTATCCACGAGGCCACCAGAATTCCGCTGGGTAATTATGTAATAATAAAAATATAACGATGATTGATTCAGTGACTGGGGTAATGGGGTAGGTTTGTCGGAGATGGTGAGATTGACACAGAATAGGGCAGAGTTTAGGGTCGCCATGAGTCACAAGCGACTTTACGGCACATAACAACAACATATAATGATGAACCGTGGCAGTTGTGTAAGGATGTGGTCATCTTCCATTTTCACATAATGATGATTTCCACTTAACAACCTGGTCATTGTCTGCCATCATCCAGTTATAGAAGTTATCACTAAATGGCCACACTTGTTTTATCTAGGCCCCTGCCCACTACCCAGAAGCACCTCAGAAGGTAGAGCTGGTGGTCAGCTTCTCAAAGAGCCCAATGGAGACATTCTGTTCTGCACACATGGGGTCTCCATGAGTCATAATACACTCAACGGGTCAATAGAGCATGTGGCAGTGTCTTGAGGCGACCCAGGAGGAAAGACCAGTTATAAAGTTGTTGCGAACTAACCTACAGATGGTTAAAGACCTATTGTTTTGGAGAAACACCAGAAATTAGTGTGACAGAGAATATGTATTGTGAGTAGGTACAACTTAAAATCCAAAAGTGGGAGGGGAAGGGGCGGGTGAAGAAAATGCTCAACAATGAAAAAA
>NW_006399851.1:144000-154602 GCF_000299155.1 Elephantulus edwardii
CCTTCTAAGAATCAAATCCCTATGTGCATCCAGAAACTTCTCTAACAGGATAAAAAGGGAAGCCACAGATTGGAAAAAGGTTTTTGGTAATGACATACTATTTTTTAAAAGTAAATTTTTTAAATATCCAAAAGTGTTGGGAAGGTGCGTTGAAGGGGAGATGAAAAATGCAGTCTGCACAGGTGGGTTCCAGGAAGGCTAATCTCCTGAAGGGCATTGTGAACTCCCACTTTCTGGAATGCTGGAAATCACAGTGGAATTTAGGGCAGATGTGTTTACAGAAAGCAAATGTTATTTGGTTTTCGTCTTTGTTTCCTTGATAACATTATTCACTGAAGAATCTCTCCCTTTTTTCTTGTTTTATCTTACTCCTTCCTCCTCTCCACCCCTCAACATCCCAAACCACAGTTTGGGCTTTTTGATCCCAACCTCACTCCTGTTTCTAGTCTTCACACCATGCCCCTGATAGGGATCCAGGGCACTAACCATCATGTTAAATCCTTGTGCCTCACTGACCTTTCACTTCAATACGATGGGCAGACACAGTGGCTGCAAAAAGGGGTTCAAACACAGCAATACTTGTGAGGATGGGAAACGACCAGTCAGTGCTTTGTGCTATTGTACACAGGATGCTAAGAGTTGGAACTGATTTGATGAAACATCACAACAAGGACCTTAACTCTGAAACCAGTTTCCAGGACCATATCTGATCTCTAATGTACTTATTGCTTCTCATTTGTAAGCATTTCCCTATGACATTTAAAAGCCTTTGTAAATAGAAATGACATAGTTGCTTGCTATTCTTTTATATTTGTACCATAATGACATTAGCCATTTTCCTAATATTGTCCTATGTTAATAGCGATTTGTCACTATGATGAATGACATTTTAAGGAATAACTTTGTAAATAAACTATGCTCATGTTTCAGGTTAAGGATCCTTGGCAACACAATGGCTAAGGGCTCAGCTGCCAATTAAAAAGGCTGGCAGTTCAAATGCACAAGCTGCTCTTCAGCTGAAAGACCTGGACATTTGTTCCCATGAAAAGACTTCAAGGCACCTAACTACAGTAGCATACTTAAATGGAGAGCCGCTGGTGGAGCAACAATAGCTCTGGGGACCCAGTATGTTACATGTTGGCAGTTCAAATCCACCAGCCTCCCCGAGAGGGGCAGTCTCCTCCATGAAGATTTGCAGCCCTGGACACCTGATGGAAGGGGGCCATGAATCAGAATCCACTCAGCCACAGAGGGTTCTGGGGTTAGTAACAGCTTAATATATATCAGATAAAGTATCTAGACAGAAAGTATAGGCTACAAGGACATAAAATGTTTGATACATATTATTAAAGTGGTTTCTAGCTCTAGGAGCTTAAACTCCTTGCATCAGAGCAGGCTCCAGCAGTGTTTTGTTACACTGTTGCCTATTCACTCTCTTAATTTTCAAAACCAAGAACAAAAGGGAATTTAAGAATGGAAAGGAGTTTCCTCATGGATCTATAGCAACTACAAAAAAGAAAAATGCAAACTAACATCACACTTAATGGTAAAGATCAACTAGCCTCATCACTTTCATTCAACATTCCCCCTCTCTTTTATTTTTTTCTTTAAAGTATAGTTTTCAGAGGAGTTTTTTCTTCAGCCTTTAAAGCATCGAGTCCTTCCATGGTCTTTGGTGGTGGTCATGGGGCAGCGCCTGCAGGTCTAAATCTAGGTGGAGGTGTTCGGTCCTTCCGGGCTTCACGAGAACAGTTCCTCACCACCTTGCTGTGAATGGCACAACTCAGCCAGTAGTGCAGTTTCACACAGAGCTTTGGAAGCACATATACTTTGAAGATACTCGCTTCTGAACTGTCCCTGACGGCAGCTGCCTCTACTATATTTCGAATTACGAACTTCTTTAATTGCCTTGTCTTCGGGCACGCACCGGGTGCAGTTCATGCAGCGAATAGGCTTTTTGACACGACCGTTCTTTCTCCTTTTCTTTGTCATGTTGGAAGCGAGGGTCCGATAGAGCCCCGCCCCTTTTTTGGTCAAGCTCTGGTGGTTGTAGCGGTAAGGAGTTGTGCTGCCAACCCCAAGTTTCACAGTTCAGATCCAAGAGGCGCTCTGCCGGAGAAAGATGGGAAATCTCTTTTTGAATGATTTACAGCCTCTGAAAACCCACTGGAGGGTCAGTTATGAGTCTTTCAACATGCTTTTAAAACATTTATTAATATAGGATATTGAAAACTGCTTTGCATTTTGTTTCAAAGTAGAAAGGTCCTCCCTCCTTATGTTTATTAACAAGTTGGGTTGCCTCTTTTGTGAATTCTTCATATGTAGTCTTGGCTTGGATTCCCTATTGGTACAGCCGCTGAAGTGCTTAGCTGCTTAAAAAAAAAGCAATTTGGTTTGTGCTCACCAGCCACTTTCTGGGAGAAACATGAGGCAGGCCTCCTGCTTCTGGAAAGTCCTCGAGGACGAGTGTTTTATATTCTGTTCCACAGGGCTGTGGCGAGTTGAATGGACAGCGGTCGGTCTGGTCTGGGTTTGGTTTTTAGGCAGCAGGATCTGGTAGTGTCCCATTCTGCGGCACACCGGTCAGTATGGGACCCCAGTGGCTCCGTGGTTAAGTGCTTGGCTGCCAACTGAAAGGCTGGCAGTTGAAACCCTCCAGGTGCTGCTTAAGAAAGGCCTGGCGAACAACTCCTATGAAGATTACAGCCTAGAGAACACTCCGGGGCAGCTCTGCTCCCTCAAGCGCGGCTGCTATCCGCTGAAATGCACTCAATAACAGAACACGGTAACTTAGCCTGGCTTTTTGTTCGTGTCTTAATGCTTTTTAAAGTCATTTCTCTGAATGCTCTTGCTTTTCTAGCTAAATATTTTTCCAGATATGTATTTGGGTTTCTCCTTTTTTTGTATGTGCCATGAACTCACCATACAGATAACTGTATTTCTTGTTATAAAGGCTATTGAGTTTGGTTTTGAAAAATCGTTTTTCCATCAACAAACAAATGGAGAGAGAAGCTGTGGTATATTCACACACTGGAATACTACGCTGCATTGAAAAACAAGGAACTCATGCAATATTATTAAAAATAGGTGACCTTGGAGTACATTATGCTGAGTGAAATATCTCAGCCACAAAAGGACAAATGCTGCATAGTGGCACTGTTGTAGAACAGGACTGACATCAAGGTTGGGGTGAGACTGAGAAAAATTGGATAAATTATGCATAGTGCATTGAAACAGATGAGGGAGAGAACTGTTTAAAAGCAACATATGATTGGGTATTATGGTTATCACAAGAGTCCAGAATGAAGGTTGCATAGTGGAGTGTATTTGGGGAGGGCAGGGATTGTATACCAATGAAACAATTTTTCTTTTATTTTTCAAAGAGAAGAGAGAATTGGGGGGGGGCAAAGGGTGGGCAGGGAGGAAAATGCAACAATGAAGGAATGAAAATCCAAAATCTCTATAAACATTCATTAAAATTAATAAAATTAAAAATTCATTTTCATGTGTACCCATTTCTTTTTACAGCATCACACCCTGCTACAGAAGCTATATACCTTCAATATTAGAGAATATTTTCCTATAAAGAGTAGTTCTTAGAGTTGCCTCTGTCCCCTGTAGAGGACTGAGTAGCAGTGTTTGCCATGTGGGTTTCAATAGCTAGATTTTCAGAAGCACACTGCCAGGCCTTTCCTCTGAGGTACCTGTGGGTGGACTTGAACCACCAGCCTTTCATTTAGCAGCCCAGCATATCTGTTTGCACCAAAGACTCCCTCTATAGCAAGAGTTACTTGTGTCATTTCAATGCACCACCAGGATAAAATGAGCTCAGGGAATCTAAGTTGCAATGTCAGTTCAAAGTTACCATGTGCAGGGTTTACACTGGGTTCTGGTCACGTTTTCATCTGTGAGGGCAAGAAGTGTGGCTCCAGGACCCTCTAGAGCTTCACTCCTTTTACTCCGCAACCTCACTCTCCTTAGCTGGGGTCACACCCTGGAGTCCTGTCCCTTACCGTCTGGTCTCCTTTTCTAGTCAGTGGGAGGAAGAAGTGGGGGGTGGGGAATGGGCCCTCCTCTTATCCTTTAAAAATGGCATGTGTTCAATACCTTCACATTGTCCCCAGCTCATTGCTGACCCTCTGGCCAGTGGACTACTATGCTGCTCAATTCCTGTGATCTGTAATAGATCAGATCATTGTGATCATACATCATTGACTGGCTGTCAGAAATAGACCACCAGCACTTTCTTCCTAGTCCCATGAAGAAGACTTTTCAGATATGACATCCAAGCTTTCCATCAATATCTCGCTGAGAGAACCGAGCTAACACCAAAACCCGCTCTACTGCCATCTACCTCAGGGAAAACCTTCCCTGGGTCTCTGAGGCTGCCAAATTTAATCGGAAGAGATAGCCTAATTGTCCTCCTACAGATTAGCTGGAGGAGTTAAACCGCCAACCTTTCAGCCAGAGGCCCAATACTTAACACACAAGACTTCTTCACATCTAAATACAAAGGCACACACAGTCTTTACTTGCAATGGTTATGTGTCCAGCTAGTACTTTTTTTTTTTTACCATTCATGCAGGAGCTCAAAGGCCATTTCCAGCCAGGGCTCCTCCCATGCAGCTGCACCTGTTAACAGCAGAGGCTTGTGTGTCACTGTGATGCTAACTGGGTTTCAGTGCAGCTTTCATACTAAGATGGGCTAGGAAGAAAGGCCTGACAAGCTTGTGAAAAACAGCCAATGTAAACCAATGGATCTGAGGGCCCCAATCACCAGTGACCATGGGGATGTCACAGGACCCTGCCGAGTGCCATTCTGTTGTGGATAGTCACTGTGGGTCAGTGGCCAACCTGAGAGCAGCTAGTGACAACAGTAACAATAGTACAAGGGAAAAGGTGGCTGTTGGGTGAGGAACAGCATTCCTTCCTCAGCCTAGTAGATAAACTGGCTCTGATGGAAGAACATAATAGTAATACTCCATAGAAGTGAGTATAACCTTGAAAAAGAAAATATCAACTGATCCTATAATCCCTCTACTAGGCATATATCTTACAGAATAACAACTTCGACACAAACTGATACATGCACATCCATGTTTTTTTGCAGTGCTGTTTACAATAGCAAAGCAATGGAAACAACCCAAGTGCCCATAAACAGACCAATACATTCACACAATGACACTCTGGTGGCTTAATGGTAAGGATCTGTGCTGCCAGCCCAAAGGCACATGGTTCAAATCCACCAGCTACTCTGCAGGAGAAAGAAGAGCAGTCTCCTCCTATGTGAATAACTGCCTCTGAAACCTCTGGAGGGTCAGCTATGAGTAAATTCCAACCCACCAGTACACAACAACAGCAAAGAATGAAAAAGAATTTGTGAAACTCTGACCCACATAGATGAATCTAGAGAAGATTATGCTGAGTAACATAAATCTGCCACAATGGAACAATTATGATATAAGACCTGAAAAGGACTATTATTACAAAAAGCTAAGGAAAGATTTACCCATAGAATCATTCTTCAATGGCTACCAGGGATGGGAAGGGGAGGAAGGGAAGTAAAAATCAATAAGCAGGTTAGTTGGGTGAAAAGACAATATTCAATAAGAGGTTAACAATAATAACTTATAATTAATGAATTACATTCATCAACTCTAATTAATGTTATTAAATAAAATATAAATATATGAAAAGCCAATTTGATTTTGAAACTTTCACTCAAATAAAATGAACAGATTTTTTTAAAAGACGTGAGCACAACATCAAGACTTATTGATTTGCTTATTTAGTCACTAAGGCACCATCGTCACAATTGCTCATTTATTGCATTTTATGCTTCAATTGTAAGAACCACAGAAAGGATTATGGTCTGCCCAGCCCTCCGGGAAATGCTTGTCAGGGGATATTTCCGCCCTAGCTTAAAGGAAAGGTAAAGAAAGCCCTGGGAGAAGAATTCAAAGAAAAGCCACCAAGGTGCCTGAGAGCCCCAAACAATGAGCCCCAGAAGGGACCATTACCGGAACCAGAATGAGTCAGCTAGGGGAAGGGATGACTAGAGGGTGACAAATAATGATATCTGGCTCCAAAAAGGGTCTGAAAATGGAGGAGGGGAGAGGGGAGAAGCAGAAGGGGAGGACTGGGAGGCTGGCCATCTGCTGGTCACCAGGGACTGAGGGGCAGCAAAGCGAAGCAGGGGTACCAGGGCAAGTATGTGGACAAACCCACCAACTGGGGCTGGGGGGGTGGGTCAAGGTGCTGCTGTGTGTAGAATTCGTACATCCTGATCTCTAACACTGAGATATTTCAGAATGGACCAGGGTACGAAAGGTTGATGGTTCAAACTCACCAGCTACTTCAGGGAGAAAGATGATGCATTCTGTTTCCAAAATTGGAAATACAAACAAAACCAAAAAGCTCCATGGTCAGCAAGTCTGTTTCGACTCATGGAGCTCCTCCGTTGGGTGTCCGAGGCTGTCAAGCTTAGGAGAGGAAGCTGACTCATCTTTCTGTCATGGCAGCTGGCGGATTCCAGTTCGAGTTGGGATCTGCTTCTGAAAGTTCATGGCCTCAGAAACCCTTTGAGGCAGTTTTACTCTGTCCTTGGCAGGGTCCTCATATTCAGAAAGGTGAAAGGTCAGAGAGGGAGAGAAAGGCCCTTGATAAGATGGGTTGACACAGTGACTGCAAGAACAGGCTTGAGCAGAGCAAAGACTGAGGAAAAGTTGACATGTGTTGTACACAAGGTTACTACGAGTCAGGATAGACTCAGCGGTAGAGGGCTTGGTTTGGGATTTAAAAGAGGAGCTTGAGAGACAGGAGGAGGAGAAGTCAGGGAAAAGGATGGTGAGCTACCCAAATATGATATTTAGGGCCTCAGGGTGCAGGAAAGGAAGCCAGCCCTATTTCCCTTATGAAATTGGTGTTTAGAAAAGAGAAAGCATGGTACATGGACTTGGAAGATACATTCTGGTTTGGCTTGTGTGGAGTAAATGTTTAATGCACTTGGCCATTTATAAAAGAATGGAGGTTCAAACACGCCCAGAGGTGCCTTGGAAGAAAGGCCTGGAGACCTACCTGCGAGCACACGGCCATTGGAAACTCTCTGGGGCCAGTTTGACTTGACACACAAACAGTCTCCAGGAGTCAGAATGGATTTGGTGTCAACTGGGGTGGTTTTGATATGCATAAAAAACCGAGACACAGCATCATCAGTATATCATGAAATAGATGCGCAGGCTGCCGTCCAATCATTCTGATTCACATCGACCCCATTCGTGCAGAGCAGAATCGTTCCCCAGGGCTGTGGCATTTGGAAGCAGACAGCAGGACTGTTTTCTGAAGCACCTCTTGATTCACTGGAATTGCCAACCCTTTTGTTGGTGGTATTATGGGCTGTCAAGTCGCCTTCACCTCGTAGAGACTACGAGAGGCTTTTGGACTATTAGAGGCTCTTCCAACTGGCAGAAGGGAGTAGACAATGACAGGGTGGCATGAATGATGAAAGGTATAGGTCTCTAAATCTTTTTTCAGTCATGGAAGTAACACATGGTAAGACATTCCTTTGCTCCAAACACTAAGCAATTCCAGATTAAAAACAAACAAAACAGACAAAAACCAGACCTGGTGCCATCAAGCCGGTTGTGACTCATGGTGCCCCCATGTGCTACAGAGCACAGCTGCTCCATAGAGTTTTCTGGGCTGTCATCCTGGCCAGAGATGGTTAGCTGTTTTTCCCAAGGTGCCATGGGGTGGGTCCCAACTGCCAGTATTTAATTTCTTGTTGTTAGGTGCCATTGAGTTGACCACAACTTGTATCAACCTTACAAATGACAGACCTGAACCCTGTCCTATCCTGTGAAACCCTCACAAATCTCTGACACACTCAAGCCCATTGCTGCTGTCACTTCACCTGCTTGAGATCTTCCTCCTTTTTGCCAGCCCTCCACTTTCCAAGCGTGATGTCCATCTCCAAAGAATAGCTTCTCCAAGCAACATGCCCAAAGCATGTGAGACAAAGTTTCATAATCTTTGCCTCCAAGGAGCACTGGCTATTCCTTCTCCAAACATGTCTGTTCTTTTGGCTGTCCATGGGATACTCAGTACTCTTCTCCAACACCACAACTCAGTTCTTCTTCTATTATCCTCATTCTGCCCAGCTCTCAGATGCACAGAAAATAACTGAAAAGACTATGGCCTGAATCAGGTGCACCTTAGTTCTCAAACTAACATCATTGCTCCTTAATAATTTGGAGAGGTCTCTGACTGAAGACTTTCCCAGAGCAATATGTATGCTGACCTCCTGACTGATGGTACCAAGTGTACTGACTGTGGATCCTAGTAAGATGAAATTGTTAACAGTTTCAATTTTTTCTTCATCCAGCATAATGTTGCCTATAGGTCCTAGCCCAACTCAGATCACTGTTTCTTTCGACTCATCTTTTGCCACTGTAGTCAGTTCCCAGTCAGAGCAACTCTGTAGAACAAAGGAGAGCTGCACCATAGGGTTTCTGTGGATCTGTGGTGATGGGTCTTGAAACAGATTGACCTTTTGGATAGCAGCTGAGCACTTAATCGCTGTACCACCAGGACTTCTAACTGAACCCACAGGGGGATAAACATAACTATGGCATTAAACTAGACTAGATCATGAAGCTGTTATCTAAACTGAGCAAGGCAACACTGCAGCGTTCAAAATAAAGGAGTGTGTCAGGATGCATCCTTTCTCCATACCTTTGCCATCTATATGCTGAACACATCCTTTGAGAGACTGAATTTTATGAAGAAGAATATGGCATCAGGATTAAAGGAAGACTCGTCAACAGTCTGTGTTATGCAAATGCCATAGCCTTGCTTGCAGAAACTTCAAGTGTTTGCTGCACAAGATCAAGGATGGTGGCCTTCAATACATATTGCATCTCAACATCAAGAAAACAAAACACCAGTTCAATAAGCAGCATGAGAGATGAAGAAAAGATTGTTAATGATTTCATCTTGCTCTGATCCACAGTCAACAGTCTTGGCTCTAGCAGTCAGGAAATCAAAGGACAAGTTGCTTTAATAAAGGCTACTGTTAGGGACCTCTGCAGAGAACCAAAGAGCAATAAAGTCAGTTTAGAAACTAAGATGCTCCTGATCTAGGCCATGGCCTTTTCTATTGCTTGCTTTGCATCTGAGAAATGGACAGTGACTAAGTATGACAAAAGAGGAATTGGTGCCTTTGAGCTGTGATGCTGGAGAAGAGTATTGAACATACCATGGACCGCCAAGAGAACAAACAAGTCTGTCCTGAAGAGGCTGAAAACAGGTAGCTTATGGGGGAAGGTTTTTGAAATTCCAGCTCATGTTCTTTGAGTGTGTTGTCAGGAGGGACAAGTCCTTAGAGAACTATATCATGCTTGGAAAGGTGGAAAGGTGCAGGAGAGGAAGACCATGGATGAGATGGATAGACAGAGTGACTGTGGTATTGGGGGCAGGTGTGTCAGAGGTGGTGAGGTTGACTCAGAAAAGACAAGGTTCAGAGTTGTTGTTCATAGGGTTGCTATAAATTGTAGTCAGCTCAATGGCACATAGCAACAAGATAGTGTTAAACCTGTTACTATTAAAATATCCTCCTAAATTTTACACACACACACACAACCACCTGCCATGACTCCAAGTTATAACAAACCCATGTGTGTCAGAGCAGGGTTTTAAGTGGCTGTAATCTTAGGAAGCTCACCAGGCCTTCTTCCATGGTGCTGCTGAGTGGATCTGAACTGAGTGGATTCTGCTACATCAGAAGCTGCGTGCAAATTGTTCGCTCTACTCAGAGAACTTAAATTGTGTGTTTGTCCCATGATTTGATGGGTGGAGGGAGAGGTGTGTAAAGGAAAGGGGAAAGAGCTGGTATGAAAAACAATGTATATGAACTTTGTAAGTAAACCAGAATAAAATAAAAATTTTATTTGAAAAATTGTGCGTTTGTATACAGATATACACACATATTAACCTTACCATCATGGCCATTTTAGTGAGCTCTATATTTGCTTGTAAACGTCATCTGTTCTCCCCCAGGATTCTAATTCCCTTCCCTGTGTGTGTCTGTCTGTACGTGAGTGCATACATTAGGGAATAAGTGTGTATACATGTGTAAACACTAGAACTTAGTGTGTGTCTGCATTTCATTATTGAAATATATTCCACTTATCATTGAATTTTGCACCATCAATGACTTATTCATTGCAATTACGTTTTTTCAGAGACAAACGCAGGTTATACACAGGATTTCAGCTGATGGTATGCATAGGAATGAGACTGATTGCATCTGTGGAAAGAACCTCTGGAGAAGCTCAGTATCAGCTGTGAAAACTAGAGTCCAGGAGCTGATTGTGGAACAGACCACCAACTATTCATGTGCAAGTTCAAGTTGAAGCTGAGGAAAATGAAATTGAATTCATGAGAACCAAAATATGACTTTGAGTCTATTCCACCTGAATTCCAAAACCATCTCAAGAACAGGTTTGAGGTCATGAACATTAATGAATGAAGACCAGATGAGTTGTGGGAGGATATCAAGGGTATCATCCAGGAAGAGTGCAAACAGTCATTACAAAGACAGAG
>NW_006399851.1:156402-159095 GCF_000299155.1 Elephantulus edwardii
TGTACATAGGGTCGCTATGAGTCGCAAGCGACTTGAAGGCACATAACAACAACAAGAACATCATTAAATACCTCCAGGTTCTTACATTTTCATTGTCTGTAGTGAGATCTCTTTTTCTTTAATGCTAACCTCTCACTTCCTGTTCTCATGTTAACTGGCAGCTTTCTAGGCCTGCTGTTTTGTGGTGTTGTTTTGTTTGTTGTTTTTTGATTTCCTAGATTAACACCCTTGCTTCATGGATTCCTTTTCCATCTGGAAGGAGTACATCCTTAATTAATGTTTTTCAGAAAAGGTGTTACACCCCCTGCCGTTGTGTCCATTCCAACTCCAAGCAGCCGTGTGACACAGTAGAAATGCCTCCAAGGCTGTCATCGTTCTCGAAGCTGTTTGGTACTTTTTTCTCCCATGAAGCAGCTTTGGTGGATCCCAACAGCTGACCTTTCAGTTAGCAGTCAAGTGCTTTAACCACTACGTCACCAGAGCACCTGAAGGATATGGTCCTCATGAAAGCTGAACATTGCAGTTTTCTCTCCACATTTTCACTATTTTGTTGGATACAGAATTCTAGATAGAAATACATTTTCCTTGTAAACTTAGAGTCAACGCTCCTTTGCCTCCTAGCAACCATTGTTGCTTTGGGTTTGTTGTTGTTAGATACCGCTGAGTTGGCTACGGTTCATAGCAACCCGGCCCGATCCTGTGCCACCTTCACCATCTCTGACAAACTTCAGACCGCCATCACAGTCACTGAATCAATTTATCTTGTGGAGGGTCTTCCTCTCTTATGCTTCTTATGCTGACCCTCCATCTTTCAAAGCAGATGTTCTTCTCCAGAGCCCCTCCTAACAACATACCCAAAGGATGGAGGCAAAGTTTCTCCATCCTTTCCTCCCAGGATCACCCTGGTTGCACGTTCCATACAACATACTTGTCTGCTCTTTTGGCAGTGCATGGGATGTACAGTGCTCTTCTCCAACACAACTCGAAGGCATTGGTTCTTCTTCTCCAATCCTTAGTCCAATTTTCAAATGCATAGTAAGCAATTGAAAAGACCATGGCATGAACTGGGTGCAGCTTGAACTTAAATGGACATCATTGCCCCTTAACACCTTGGAGAAGTCCTTGACAGCAGATTTTCCCCGGTGCAACATGCCTTTTGATTTACTGACTACTGGTACAAGGGTGTTCATTGTGGATCCATGTAAGATGAAATAATTGACAATTACAATCTTTTTTTTTTAAACAACAGCTTTTTTAAAAAAAATTATTTTATTATTTTGTTTGTGTGTGTGTACTGTCAAATCGGATCTGACTGTTACAGGAGGAGATGGCCCCTCCTTCTCCAGCAGAGTATCAGAGGGATTCAAAACGTGTATCTCAGGGATTGCAGTGCAGCTTCTTGCCACTAGGCCACCAGAGCTCCCCACATAATTACACTCTTTTAAGGTGGATTAGAATTACAGATATTTTTAGTTGGCAGTCCCATGTATAATGCATCAGCAAGACGCCTTGGAAATCAGCTATTTAAAACCCAACAGAACACAATTCTACTCCACACACATACAGGTCACCAGGAGTCAGCATGGACTTGGTGGCCAGTGATTTGACTCATTCCCTGCTCCTTTTTTTCCTTGGACATCTCTTTCTGTCCTTTTTAAAAAATAGATAAACAGCATGTCTTTGGAGCTTAAAGAGTCTTTCTGGCGTTATCTGTCTCCCACGCTCTGAAACTAGGTGCTCTATTTGCTCCAATTTGTCTTTCATAACAGCAATTTATTGCAAATCTCTGAAGATTTCTGACTGATGTGTTTATATGTGATGCAATCAACTGATTTTTACAAGCAATTTGCAAGTGTTTCCTTCACAAACATGTGGGTCTGATTCTCAGGAAGGAGCTTTGGTACTGTAGTGTGTTACATTTCAGACTGCTAACCAAGAGGTCAGTGGTTCACTTCCATCAGCCGCGCTGAGGGAGAAGAGTTGAGGCAATCTCCCTCCCATAAAGATTTACAGCCTTGGAGCCAGCAGATGTCTGTTGGCTTGGAGGCTGGTTTACGCAGAAAGGCTCTCTGACACCCCATCCTCTTACCCCATTGCCCCAGGCCCAGAGCAGGAAGTCAGTCCAGAGGGTTTATGTAGTGGAGAGTCTTCTCATGGACACATCTCTTCTGAGCATTGGCTAAGAGACATTCGGTAGTTGCAGGCGATCCTTCCAGTGCATTCCGGAGTAGACCTGGCTCCACCGGGGAGGCTCCCCAGCCAAGTGGTGAGCTGCTAACTGGAAGTCAGGGATTTACACCCTTCAGCAGCTGCACCGGAGAAAGGGGAGGCAGCCTGCTTCCCCAGAGACCCAAACTCAAACCCAAACCCGAACCTACAGCTGGAGAGTCGATTCCCGCTCATGTCAGCTCTCTGTTGGGTTCCAGAAGCTGTAAAACTTGAGGAAAGGAGATTGCTCTTCTTTCTTTTCACTTCATCAACTCATGCTGCACCGTTTCCCTCCACCAGGCCTCAGCTGGGGGGCAACGAGGGAGCCTGAGATGAAGATTCTATAGAAGGTCCCCCCAGTATTCTCTCTTCCTCCAACATGCCGACTCCAGGTCGTGGAATTTCTCCAGCATCCTCCCAGGAAACAAACCCAAGCCAGCAAAACTAGCTACCGCTTCCAACACGTTTTCGGTTCTTTTTTTTTT